>NC_068370.1:8321942-8621942 GCF_020536995.1 Dreissena polymorpha | reverse complement strand
AAGCCAACGTAACGCCCTATGATCTGATCTCACTCTAAATTCTCTACCAAGTAAATAATGACGAAAGTATTCGACAAAATATCGAATAGCAAGTAATTCTTTATCTGTCACACAAAAGTTTCGTTCTGCTTTACTCAATGTACGACTAGCGTATGCGATTACTTTTTCTTTTCCACCTTGTATTTGACTTAATACAGCACCTATACCAAAATTACAAGCATCACAATCTAAAATGAATTCTCCATCATTTATTGGTAAAGTCATGAAATCTGGATTTGTAAGACAATGTTTCAATTTGTCAAACGCTATTTGACATTCATTTGTCCATTTCAAAGAACTATCAGTTTTGGTGAGATCAAACAAAGGTGTTGCAATAGTACTGAAATGTTTTACATGTTTACGATAATACGAGCAAAGACCAAGAAATTGTTTAACCTCTGTTACATTCTCGAGGACCTTCCATTGTAAAACTTTACTTACATTACATGGATCTGGTTTGACACCTTTAGCAGACACCTTGTATCCAAGAAATGTAACCTCATCTTTCAACAACTCACATTTTTTAGGCTTGAGCTTTAGATTTGCCTGTCTAAATCTGTTTAAAACCTCAGATAACCTGTTTATGTGGTCATCCACTGTGCTTCCAAATACAATACAGTCATCAATATAGATGATACATGTTTGCCATTGTAGACCCTTTAAAGCAAGTTCCATAACTCTTTGAAAAGTAGCTCCACTATTGGTCATACCAAACGGCATAGAGGTAAACTCATACAACCCATACTTTGATGTGAATGCTGATTTGGGAATGTCATTTTCATGCAAAGGAACTTGAAAATAACCTGATGTAAGATCTAGTGTTGAAAAATATTTAGATCCTGCTACTGTGTCAATACATTCATCCACTTTTGGTATTGGAAATGCATCTACTTTAGTGACCTTGTTTAACAAACGATAATCTATGCATGGCCTTATTGTGCCATCCTTTTTGGTAACTAAACAAAGCGGTGAAGCCCAAGGGCTGTTTGATGGTCTTATTACCCCTTAGTCAAGAAGTTTATCAATGGCCTTTTTTTCTTCTTTTTGATAAGCAATTGGAACACGCCGAAAAGGTTGTTTGATTGGCCGTGCATTGCCAGTGTCAATAGTGTGCTCAGTTAAATTGGTAAGGCCAATGTCATTTTCATCCTTAGAGAAAACATCCTGGTATTCTATAAGAACATTTGCAATCTTTTTAATATCAGACTGATTTTTGTCTTTAACTGAGTCAGTGTACAGTGTTTTTAAATGTTCTGGTATTTGCTCACTTATGCTGTTATCATTTGCTATTTTAATGTTGTCCTGAGAAACATTTCTTAGGACTTTGTTTTCAGGTGTTTGAACAAATTGTAATCTCCTTATTGAATTTGTATTGAGGTCCTGCATATTTTCTGACTCAAGTAATTGTACTGGGTCATTTGCTACAAATTCTGCTGTACCAATCACTGTGTCTTGATTGATTGAAACATCATTAGGAAATGGATTTATCAGTCTAACTTTAACTGTTGGGGCACTATTGATATTTGCTAAACTTGTGGCCATCATAACAGGGAAATTGTTTTTAAAACTAGCTGATGCCTCAATTAAAATGTCAGCACACTTTCTATTGTCATCCATTTCATATCTGTCTACATATGCATCAATTATTTGTTCTGTATAGCCATTAATAAAATAATGATCTGCAGACTTAACTTTCCGTACAGTATTATCACTGTACTGATGACATGTAATTTCTGCGCCATTGAGTAAAATTTTGTTCTGACTAAGTATAATATCAGCAGGTTTGCCGTTACTTCCTTTTAAAATGTCCATACCCAGTAAAACATCATCTTTTATATCTGCAATAATGACTTCTAATTGTGTTTTATATCCATCAATTAGCAATTCTAAATAACATTTTCCAAAATCTGTCAATGGTTCCCCACCTGCATGTAGTAATTTGCCTTTTTTTTGTAAAGATGGTTTACATGAATCATCAATTCTATTATGAATATTTTTGGAAACTACAGTTTTTTTCTGCACCAGTATCAACAACGTAATTAACGTGCACTCCTTGAACACATCCAGCAATATATATACTTTCTGATAATGGAAAACCTCGCCTAATAGGATTATTTGCTGGAATAGCAACATTACTTTGGCCTTCAAAACTTTGGACTGTCTCTTGGCCATTTAAGTCAGTCCTATCTAGTTTAAACATGAGCCAGGGGTAGCATAACTGTAGCTATTGGTGTTGTTTTGATGGTGCCATTGATTTTCACTGCCTTTATTGCTTTGATTTTGACTCATCAGTTGTGTGCCATTGGTGTAGGCATGCTTTTCTCTCACTTTGTGCATATTACTTTGGGATGGGAATGCTGATGGCATTTTACACTGTTCAGTTATTTGACTTTGCATGTTTTGTAATTCTGGGCAATTTCTTTTTATATGCGATGGGTCATGACAATAGAAACATTTCCTGTCATTGTTCATTCTGCTTTTAATGTAACTGTTTGTATGTGACCTATCCTTCATAAATTGGGCTTTTGGTGCGGTGTTGCAACTTTTGTGAAATTCTAATTGGTTTTGTTTGGCAGTCAATGCATTTAATTCTGCTCTGACAATTTCTCTCAATTTGTCCATGTCATTGGTTTCTATTTTATTTGATAGGTTCTCATGAACACTGTTAACCTCTTTCTTAATGAGCCTTGTTTTATTTTTACCTGGTGCAATTCTTGCAACATCACATTCTATATCACTGTTATCTGAATCAGTTAATATGTGTCGAATATTTTCATTATATGACCTTTTCTTTTGTTTTGTTTCTTGGAAACATACTGTTTGAAAAACAGCTTCATCGATATTTTTTGGTTCTTTTATGAATTCTACATGAAAACGAGCCTTATCATCAATTAAACCATCAAGGAATCTTCTTAAAAGATCCTCTTTTCTTGTTTCTTTATCACGATTGACATGGGCTTTGTCATACAACATTTTTAATTCAGCAGCATACTCTTCTGCTGTTTCCCCACATTTTTGATTTCTGTGACTGAATTGTACCCAAAATGTTTTAGAGGTTTCAACTATCCTGAATCTGTTTGAGAGTTCTTTGCATAAATATTTGTAATCTGACCTAGTGTCACGGTTCAATTGACCATAAACAAATTCACCAGCTATTCCCTGTAATCTAGGTAATATTTCATCTAAATTTTCATCAAGTGTCCATCTTTGCCTCTTTGCAACATCCTCAAATCGGTTAAACCAAACATTCCATGATTCTTTACCTGTGAAGGGAGGAAATTTCGGATAATGTTTGTTTCCCCTGTTAACATGCATTGATGAATTGGACATAAGATTATCTGGGTCAGGAATACTATCACTATCAGTATCACTCTCACTGTATGCCAACCTGTGACTTTGAAGTCTGTTTTGCCTATGCGAGTAAAGAGATTTATCCCTATTATTTTGCAAATCTAGATTTTTTTAAGCATTTGTTAACTCCTGGGTTACATGTAATAAAGAATTCTCAAGGCTTGCAACTTTTGCCTCAATGTTTGAAATACTTTGACTCATTGTTTTATTATCATGAGTGTCGCCAGCACTCATATGTAACTTTGAACTAGTCATACACTGTGATTGTCCATTATAAGAAGAACAACATTGTTCATCTGTGTTAATAATTTGTAATTCTTCACTATTTGAATGTTCAACATTCTGCCTCTCATTCCTAATTTGAATGTTATCATTTTCTTCACGAGCTCTATGTCGTGTTAACACCATATCTCTGTCCATAGTTAAAAAAAGATTGAGAACGGTTTTTAAAAAAATAAATAATTTTCCAAATATAATTTATCCATTTATTCTAATGCAAATCCATTAAATCTGAACATTTAAATTCTGCAGAAATGATACAAAATTAGTAGTATGGAGTTTTCGCTGCTACCAAAATATGTCACGACTCTGACTTTTGTGAAAGTAAATATCTTCGGAAGCGGTAGCGAATCGTGTCAAGATAAATTTCTTTTAGTTAAGAAGTGAAAAATAAACACTTTTTATAAATTTTGTCAAACGTATCATTTATTATTTTCATCATATCACACATTTATGAACATAATACATTTATGTCAATGATAACATTACATGAGAAAATTAAGAGTTATAAGTTAATAATTATGTTAAAATTCTGCAAGTTTTCTGTTAAAATTCTGTGAGTTTTCTGTTAAAATTCCGCAAGTTTTTTTGTTAAAATCCTGCAAGTTTTTCTGTTATATTTGTATTTTTATATTTCTTTTTCTTATGAGGTTGTCAATTACAAACCATCAACTTTCAAAGCCTTTGTCTTTCTTTTATTCTCATATTCTTGCGTTATCACCTACCGACCCAACCGTTCTGGTTAGAGTGATTCAAACTCAGAACTCACGGCCTTTTATACTCTCAGAAATTATGTTACCGCAGAATTCTACTAAGTATTAGAATGTCATAACGTGAACAGCAGAAGACTGACAGAATCACCAATAACTTTGGATTGTTCAATGAAAAATATAACATTTCAATATGTATTAACAATATAATATATACTACTACATAAATTACCTGCATATTTGCTATTTTAAATGCAAATAGTATTTTAAAACAATAAAAATTGATGCAGTATAAAAACAGTTTACAGCAGATTGTTTACGTAATAGTGACGTCATTCTCAGCTACAACGCCACCTAGGGTTAAATAACACTAAGTGAACATGTGTACAATAAATTTACAAGAATCTGGATTTAAACTCCAACAATCGCGTAGCTGGTAATCCAGGTAATTTTTTTTAAGTCTGTTATCATTAGAGTCTCATACAATACTATAACTTAACTGCAGACAGCATTCGAAACATAGGTTAAATATCAAATAGTAAATAAATATTACCCCTCCCACTAAGGTTTACATGTGTTACAATATAACAAACAACACTGATTTATCTTATAAACATTTACTTTCAAAAGGCATTATGTCATAATAACATTAAAACAAATATTTTATTTATTCACTTACATGATTATTTTTATTTGAATGAAGTTTTTCTTTACCATATAAGGTTTATGGTTTATTACAAATTCTACCAAGAAGGCCAATAACCCAAGTGGACAAAGTTTTACATCAGTGTTTACAAATGGAAAACATATGAACACACATATATCATACATTTGCGTTTACAATTTAATTATGGCAATTAAAATCTTAACCAAATAAAAATCTAAATTATCCTCAGAATGTACTATGGACAAACAATAGAAAGTGGAGTATTACAATTTGACAATTTTAATGACAGTGTAGGATATCAATTGTATTTCATATTTAACATACATTTCAATGCAATCACAGATAACTAGTTTTCTTAAATTATCTGTTATTTCAAAGAGTCTTAATAGAAATACATAGATGAAGAAATGTTACTTATTCTGTACCATAATACTTAAGGGGTAAAACAATATACAGAACATGTATCATATTATACTTTATAGCAATTACATGTTTATAAACTGATGTTAACGCCTTATTTAAGACTACCTATTCTATACAACAACAACAACAACAACAACAACAACATTTATTTCAGCAAATAAAGCTTATACAAGCTCTTAGCCTACACATATACATTTTATATATACAAGTAATACAAGTCATGGCTTAAGTGTTAAATTGAACACATGGTGTTAGTGCAAAAAATATATAATATATTCGTTTGAAAAAAATATATTCAACATTGACAACAATGTTATGTTAAGAAGTACAGTATTCATTCACTGAAAATTAAGTTAGTATCCAGCAACAAGTTATAGAAATAATTAAAAATCAAATTACATTGTTTTTCAATACGAGGATTATGGTTATAGTTATTTATAAAAAATAACAATTTCTGAAAGTTGATATAATAATAAATATCATACATTATTAATAGCTTAGCCATTTAAAAAAATCAAAATAAAACAACATTTCACATACAATCGACAGTGGTAAAGCAGAAAAAAATATATGATAATATTCAATAAATAAAATAATCGCAACCATTTAAATGTAGTCTATTAACGCCACGTATAGACTGTCAATCCTTAACGAAACAATAAACAGTCTTGAGGCTTACTTCACTGCAATTCAAAACATAAGACTAGAACATAGATTATATAACCTTCTTGATACAGGTGTTTAAGTATAATTGACAGCAAGTATTTTTACAGTTTTAAAATCGCAAACAATCCATAAAGTCCACATTGGGTCCCACTTTAAAATGTGTAAGTAACAACATTATGTATGCTGTACATAACAAATACAATTACAGTAACAAGAAGATATATGCGGTACAAAACACACCAGAATACATTAAGTTGATGGTACAAAGGAATTATGTGATTGAACCTGAAGAGTGATAAATATAACAGCCCAATTTTTTTTATTAAAGTAACATTACTACTCAAAATCAACGACAATTTTCTTATAATATTTCTTAAAATAAACTTAACCAAATAAAAATTAGTGTTCCTTATGGCAATTGCCGAAATTTCAACGCCAGATGTGGTCAAGTCAATTAGATGTTTGTAGATACAAAATGCTCGTTGTTTTTCCATTTTAATTTCCCGCAATGATATCTAGTCATACGACACATGAACACTTACATGGTGTTCGTGTGTCGTATGAATAGATATATTCGCAGGAAATTCAAATATAATTAAAGCGGGTATATACGATCTTGTGAAATATTTATTTATTAATATAAAATGTGTAAAAATTTATTATACATATATTTCAATATGAACTAAAATAAAAGTTAAGAAGAACATGTGTCGAAAAATGCTAAATAAGCCAGATATTTAATTCTGAAATCGAAAAAGGCTGTACAGCCGAATTCGCCAGCATGTATATCATGCATGTACGATGTGAATCTAAATTTAGTTTAACGGTTCATTTGAAATTCCTGCAGCGATATCGATTCATACGACACACAAACACTTACTAAAAAGACGAATGCATCGGTTATTGTAGGAAAATAATTACGAATTATCTTCGTCACAATCGGCTCAGGGCCCTAATTTGTATTTGCTGTATTTTATGAAATTCGTCTTAAATGTATCATTTTTCTTACATATTGTGTGTTATTATAACATATTTGTATCAATATTTTACAATTCAGCACATATAAAAATCGTATATATCCGCTTTAATTGTGGTCACAAATAAATAAAAACGAGCATTTTGTATCTACAAAAATCTATGTAATCTACCACATCTTGCGTTGAAATTGTGGCTATACCTATATGAAACACTGATTGTTTAGGTGTTAACTTTATTTGACGAAATACTTTACGAAATTTTCGTTGATTTTGAGTGTTATAGAGACTTTTATAGCCCAATAATTGATGTAATTAGCTCGATAAATGTGTACATATTTGGTCTTTGTCTGTAATACAATTGAATATATTTAAAAAAAATAATTTTGATCTCAGTTCCATATATACCGGTAATTTACATTCAAGAATAAAATTAAACTCATTTTCGAGTTTACAACAAATAAATACACTTTCTTTGATCTAATGGAATAGACACAGGTCTAGCCATCTACCTGTCTCAATATTTAATCTATATGATAAAATGCATACGTTTGATAAACTTAATCGAAATTTGTTTACATGACAAATATTCAGGTATGGTTGAAATTGAAAAACAGCAATATGTTGACACAATGTGCCTTCTTTAGGCAACAACAGGATTGAATACAAAAAGGAACAAAAACAATCCTGCTGATATATTAAAAATATTAATTTTTAGCAGTTTAAAAGTAACCTATTAAACGTACTGATGTATAAAATGTGTAAAAAAGCGACTGTGTGTAATTAAGTATAACACACAGCTTGCATGAAACAGGAATTAAGGACAATTGATTTTAACAAAATGTACATAATTAGTATAAAAATGCACTTTTCACCAACAATCTAATCTCAACTACCTATTTGGAACAATATACAGCCAAAAAGGGCAGGGCTAACTCTGCCATTCACCAAATTTAGCCAACGACTGCAAGTTAAGGAATTTAGATTTGGCTGCATCATTTTCTTCATTAAAATCCATTTATTATAAAATAGCAAAAGTTACAAGATTGTATAATATATATTGATGCAAATTTGGCTAAAGAAAGGAAAGCCTTGAAGGGCATTGTTCACAGATTGTCAAAATGACACTATATGGCGTAGACTGATGATGGAAATAAAGTTTATTTTGTTAATATTGATCATATGAAATTGATAAAATTATAAAGTGTTACACACTCGAAACTATTGTTACACACTTGAAACGATTGAATATGTTGGAATAGCTTGTTTCTGTTAATTCCGTTAAAATTTGTAGAGTAGCTAGTTTCTGATAATTCCTTTAAATTGTGTAACAACAGTACACGTACATCACTTATATAAATAAAGTATCAAAAGCAGACTTTGTATAGCAGTCCGGCTTGCCGAGTGGTTACAGCAATAACTGTTTAATCAATATAATGACATACAATGGTTCGAGTCCCGATAACGGCAAACGTTGTTCTTAATACTTAACTATTTTAAATTCTATTCATGTTATTATATTAACTTAACGCCTTAATATTTAAGAATATATATATATAATGAAACAAAGGCAGTCTTATTTTGAGGATGACACAATAAAAGTCATAATTTAAAGTGTATAAGGTAAAATTAAAATTGTAAACCTTATTAGTTGTAACTATTAACACAATTGACAGTCATATAGCAAGTTAACTAATCATCATAATGTTCTTTGGCCATGGCTGATGTCATCGTCGAAGACTTGGTGCACCCTCCCTCATGGCAGCCACTGGCATTCGAAGCAATGCTTTTATGAAAAACTCCATGTTACTGTTTGTGTTCAGAAAGACTTGCTTGACGGCTATTGAAAAAGTACAAGTTGAGGTTTATTATTATATGATCATTTAAATGCATATGCTTAAATATCCCAAGATTTTTAATTTATAAAAACATGATATTCGCTTATTTTTTCATGGACAAGTATTATTGATAACTTTTCAAATAAACAGTGCTATTTAATTTTGATGATCTGTTTCATATAGTCACTAGAATAACACATTTTTAAAATTATCTGCATAAAGTATTGCACTAATGCTAACTAGTACTTTATGCTGTTATAAAAGTGTACTTTTTACGTAATACAAATAGCATGTTAACAACCGAGTTATGGAAGTTTCGGTAAATGACAAGTTCGGTAAATTGGATTTATATAACAAATGCCGTGGAGGTTTCGGTAAATTGGTATAAATAGGGATTATCGCACCTTAAGTCGATAAGCGTGTACATTAATTGAATTGTTTGGCACTAATTAAATCATCTGATTAAAATGTACCGAGTTGATGTTATAAATTAAGAGATGTTTGCAAAGCATTAATATTAAATATCCAGGCTTGCAATATTCTAACCAAGTGAGGTTATTTATATATTGTAATTAAAAGTTTATCTCTAGGTCATGATTTTTTTTGTTTTAAAATACAATTTACAATTTCACATTGGATATTATTAGTATATTAATATTATACTTTCATAGTATAACATATCGGTATTAAGCATGTGTTTCATAATAATGTTATTAAAAACTGATACAAATGACATAATAATGTTATTAAGTATAATCATTTGTTTTTATTATAATTACAGGTTGGCATAGACTTTTCTTTATTTCTTTTTATAAATTACGTACACGTATTATATGTTATATATTGTTTTTTTTTCTTGTGTTTTTCTCAACCAGAAAGAAATAATAAAACATTGTTATATATAAAGCGCACTCGGAATTTGACCATTAATTTGAAGCAATCCACCATTTTTGTAGCGTAGTCTGCGCTCTGTCGCTGATGGTGTATTGTAATATGTAATATAAAATTCAACATTTGGCTCTTACAAGAGGTTGCCTCCACGTGGCAAGAGCTGGGCAACCTATTCATTATGTTGGCAAACTACCTCATGTATATATATTGAGAACTTGAGTGCTTTTCGGTGGTCTAAAATACTATTAAAAAAATAGAATTGAGTTATTTAAGTCGTAAATTTACTTTCAATAGAGTTACATGTTAAAGTCAATCTATATTTTCTTTGGTTTGGTACCTACAATTTCTAAAAGAATTCGTTTTAAAAGTTCACATGTAGCTAATTCATGCCCCTTAATTCTTTACCGTAGGCATAGCATTAATTACTCTACTCAAAATTAATCCACAGTTTGCAAATATATGCCCCTGATGTTATTGTAAGCCAATAATAGGTGTCATTAACACCCCATTGTAGGTATACCACCTATATAAAAACCAATTTACCGAAACCTCCACGGCATTTACTAAATAAATCCAATTTACAGAACTTGTCATTTACCGAAACTTCCAGCACCCTTAACAACCAAGGAAAAAACTTCAGGAATAGTACGTAACCTGGAACTATCGTGTCTGTGTGGTCTGTCAGAAGATAGTCCATATAAACGGACTCCCAGAGCCTTTGATAATTTTTGCTATGGCGTCTCTGGCAGTCCATATGCACCCTTCATAAACATGGGTGCAGTTCAGCGCAGCGAATCCGTGCGCTTCACTAAACAGACGTCGTTCGAGACAAATTGAGGAAAATAATGAATAAACTTCATAAACATGTTACATTTACCTGAATGGCAACCTACGGATGTCATCCTTTGCATGCACCCTATAAAAACGACGATGTTTCAACACACTTTTCTCGCTGACATGTTTATGTTTAAATTTGAAACAGTGTATTCTGTATCGAATACCACATCGTTATCGACTTTATAGGCTGGAGCACATAACCCGACGTGCAAAATAATGGTGTACTGCGACCTAACCAATATTGGGTAAATTTTCCAATATGGCGGATACAGCGTACAAAACAAAACCTAAGTCAATAAAATCAATTATTTCTTGCTTTAATGGTACCAGTTGGATGAGTTTGTGGTTTAGATAGGTAAAGTTGTATATTTCTTGTAGTTTCAGTGTTCCTTAACCCTTGCATTATTGATAACATTTTGCACCCGTGGCCAAGAGAGAGCGCATTGCAACTATCAGCAACCCATTGGGTTATAAAGCTGATAATTGAATTATTGCAACTAGTCAGAAGACAACCTTGCCGATTCCCCACGGCACTAGAAATGTGGGTTGGCTGTTGAGGGCTGGGTCTTGTCAAAATAGTGGTGAATCTTTCAATGAAACAACGAAACACAAATATTCTAAATTCGTACAAATACATTTTTACTGTATACACTTCCAATTTAAGTGAGTGTCCAAGTAACAAAAACAGCTAAGTATGAACACGCGGTAAAAACTACCTCGCGAATATATATTACGAATCGATAATTCAAATTCTTTATGTACCATCACGTTATTTACGAACAAATCTACATGTGCGTAAAAAATTAAAGTTAATTATATATTATAATCAACAAATACTAACTTGAACTTTAATGAAGATCTCCGAAACAAAACGCAAGACGCAATGTTTGTGTTCGAAAGCCTCATTTAACATGGCCGCCAGAAAATTTCCTTAACCGAACGAAATTATCGTTTTTGAACGAAAACATTTACAACCACAACGGGCCGTTGTCGGCTCGCTATCGACAAAAACAAGTACAAGTTGCATATTAATTATTGACCATATTTATGTTTTATGGTACGAATATATGTATTTTGTATTATTTCATTAAACACGTTGCCTGTAAAATGACTTTTTTGGTAGTTACATATATCGGGCGGCGAAACGGATTAACATCGGATAGACATCGTGCCGATTTGCCGATATACCGTTTTCCTACCGATATCTATCCGATAGTGGTGTACTGGCTGGGTACATAAATTACAAAAAGAAGAGGCCCTAATACAGAGCCTTGTGGAACGCCTGCATTGATATTCAATGATCGGGAAAACGACGAGCCGATAACAACTTTCTAAGATCTTTGGACAAGTAGCTGGATATCCACGCAATAATATTTCCTTAAAACCCAAGTTCTTTCAGTTTATGTATAAAAACAAGCTCTGAAACGGAAAGGAGGACAGCAAAGGGTCATGTATTAATTTTCAGTTCTGTGTGTTACGGAGTATAGCACAGAACGTATGTCTAAATATAACGCACCACACAAAACAGGTATATGTGCGGTTCGTTCATGCGTGTGGTTGTCACGTGAGTGATGGTCACTCGGGCGGATATAGGCGGGAATGTGCACGGGGTGTTCATTGTTCTGTCAGTTTTACGCTTTAATTGGATCAGTACACTTGTATTCGTGTACAAATCCAACATCGTGTTCAGCAATGGAGACAAGCGACTCGACCGGCATACAGTGCTACATAGAAGAGAGAATAAAGGATGCAGTGAAATCCAACAACGACACGTTATTGAGCAGCATAAGCGGAATGATAAATGAGATAAGTAGAAAATCACGATGTTCGTTTTTAGACGTTTAAACGAAAAAGTTATGAAGAGCAGTATAAAAGCAATTCCAAAATATTGGAAAACATTGATTTGGAAAACACAGCAATCGAATCAAACACCATTCAGTCCGCAAAAGAAGCAGCTCTAATCGAAGCGGTAAAGACAATACGCCAGAGACAGACACTCATCTTGATGGCAGACACGTCAGAGCTAGGCTGGCGTGTGGTAAATGAGTATACCACAAATCCCATCGCCAGTGAGAGCGAGGATGAAAAACGCATTTAAAAGGCGGAGGTGCGCGCTATCCCCAAAGCAAAATCCGACAAGGGGAAGAAGCCGCGTCGAAACTGGCCGTATCGCCGCCCGGAAGGATCGACTGGTCATGAGGCGTCTGCGTAGACGGGTTTCGTAAGGCATCGACCATGCATGTGTGGTAAACCGGGTCACTGGAAAAACGAATGTCTACAGCCAAAAAGGGCAGGGCTAACTCTGACATTTACCAAATTTAGCCAACGACTGCAAGTTGAAACACTTTGTTTAAGGAATTTATATTTGGCTGCATCATTTTCTTCATTAAAATCCATTTATCATAAAATAGCAAAAGTTACAAGATTGTATAATATATATTGATGCAAATTTGGCTAAAGAAAGGAAAGCCTTGAAGGGCATTGTTCACAGATTGGCAAAATGACACTATATGGCGTAGAATGATGATGGAAATAAAGTTTAGTTTGTTAATAGTGATCATATGAAATTGATAAAATTATAAAGTGTTACACACTCGAAACTAGTGTTACACACTCGTAACGATTGAATATGTTGGAATAGCTTGTTTCTGTTAATTCCGTTAAAATTTGTAAAGTAGCTAGTTTCTGAAAATTCCTTTAAATTGTGTAACAACAGTACACGTACATCACTTATATAAATAAAGTATCAAAAGCAGACTTTGTATAGCAGTCCGGCTTGCCGAGTGTTAACAGCAATAACTGTTTAATCAATATAATGACATACAATGGTTCGAGTCCCGATAACGGCAAAAGTTGTTCTTAATACTTAACTATTTTAAATTCTATTCATGTTATTATATTAACTTAACGCCTTAATATTTAAGAATATATATATAATGAAACAAAGGCAGTCTTATTTTGAGGATGACACAATAAAAGTCATAATTTAAAGTGTATAAGGTAAAATTAAAATTGTAAACCTTATTAGTTGTAACTATTAACACAATTGACAGTCATATAGCAAGTTAACTAATCATCATAATGTTCTTTGGCCATGGCTGATGTCATCGTCGAAGACTTGATGCACCCTCCCTCATGGCAGCCACTGGCATTCGAAGCAATGCTTTTATGAAAAACTCCATGTTACTGTTTGTGTTCAGAAAGACTTGCTTGACGGCTTTTGAAAAAGTACAAGTTTAGGTTTATTATTATATGATCATTTAAATGCATATGCTTAAATATCCCAAGATTTTTAATTTATAAAAACATGATATTCGCTTATTTTTTCATGGACAAGTATTATTGATAACTTTTCAAATATACAGTGCTATTTAATTTTGATGATCTGTTTTTAAAACCTCAAATATTATGGCAGTTTAATTCATATAGTCACTAGAATAACACATTTTTAAAATTATCTGCATAAAGTATTGCACTACTGCTAACTAGTACTTTATGCTGTTATAAAAGTGTACTTTTTACGTAATACAAATAGCATGTTAACAACCGAGTTATGGAAGTTTCGGTAAATGACAAGTTCGGTCATTGTAAGTTCTTTCAGTTTATGTATAAAAACAAGCTCTGAAACGGAAAGGAGGACAGCAAAGGGTCATGTATTAATTTTCAGTTCTGTGTGTTACGGAGTATAGCACAGAACGTATGTCTAAATATAACGCACCGCACAAAACAGGTATATGTGCGGTTCATTCATGCGTGTGGTTGTCACGTGAGTGATGGTCACTCAGGCGGACAAAGGTGGGAATGTGCACGGGGTGTTCATTGTTTGGTCAGTTTAAGGCTAGACATCGATCAGTAAACTTTTACTTTTTGTGTCGCATGACTATGGTCAGGGGACATATAGGTGTTACTTTGTCGGCGGTGGCGTCGGTGGCGGCGTCGGCGTCGGCGGCGGCGTCACACTTTTCGAAAAAGGCTCATAACTTCTGTGTCCCTTCAGATATTGCTTTCATATTTGGTATGCATGTGTATCTGGACAACACCTTTCCATGCGTATACAATTTTTTACCCCTGTGACCTTGATCTTGAACTTGAGGTCAGCGTACATGTTTTGATATCTGCGACCGCGATTCGAAAAAGGCTCATAACTTCTGTATCCCTTCAGGTATTGCTTTAATTTTTGGTACACATGTGTATCTGGACAACACCTTTCCATGCGCATACACTTTTTGACCCCTGTGACCTTGATCTTGAACTTGAGGTCAGCGTTCAGGTTTCGAAATCTGCGACCGCGATTCGAAAAGGGCTCATAACTACTGTGTCCTTTCAGATATTGCTTTCATATTTGGTATGCATGTGTATCTGGTCAACACCTTTCCATGCGCATAAAAGTTTCGACCCCTGTGACCTTGACCTTGAACTTAGGGTCTGCGTTAAGATTTCGAAATCTGCGACCTCAACCCTAAAAAGGTTCATAACAACTATGTTTTGAGCTTTACTTTAAACATTTTTAATAATAATAATAATAAACGATTTGATATTTGTGAACTTTGACAGTTATAAAGATGTTGGTGAACTAGAAACGTACTTCAGCCACCTCAAACCTGTGTGGATAGCAGTTTAGAATTGAAGAGAATTCACAAATTATAGCACAAAGGAGGGCATATTGTGTTTGGTCTGTCTGTGTGTTTTTGTCTGTTTGCTATTAGATATACAATATTCATACAAAATTATTTTGGTCATTCATTAAAAAAAGTTTTGCTTATTCAATATTTTGCTAAATAGGACAAAAAGGGTAAAAGTTTGATTGTAACAACATTAAGAATTAATGTCCCATCCCCGATATAATAGTAAACAAGTAACACAGGTATGCTACCATCAGGCGACACATCCAACTCGCGGAGTTCTAGTTTAAATTCGAACCGCATTAATAAGTTGGCTAAAATGACACGTTATGTTTGTGTTACAGTTCACAGTTACATCTTAATATTGGTTGTTTTTAGGTACAGTTTTCCAGAGTTATTTTACATTGGGCTTCTGATGAATTTTTTTCTCTGGTTTTTACCCTGGCCTTGAAAACACCATTTAAGGATTAAGAATGGATGATGTATACAAATCATAGTTATACTGTGTTATAAAATTTATAGATCAAAGTTGTACTGTCATGTTATTCTACGATTATACTTGCTTGTTATATATTACGAATATGTAATATTCGTGGATGTATGTTGTCGATAAACTGATCGCAAGTCTTGCCCAATGCAAAACGAGTTGTGTTTTGAGCTTAGTTGTGTGAAGACTTTGGTGTCTCATATCGTACAGCTGTTCAATACTACGTTTGTTCGAATCATGCCCCTGGGGTTAAAAACTGACTATGCCTCCGGCTACACACAATTTATATACATTTATATAGAACAAAAATTCTTTGTAACCCCCAGTTGTTAAATATTTAGCGGGTAATGTTGTATACATGTATTGGTCAAGTATTTTTTTAATCACGCCCCTGTGGATTAAAACTGTCCATGCATCATGGGTCATCATGGGTCACATGATTTATAAAGACTAACAGCCAATAACTGACATCATCTTCCCCGAAACCATACGTCTCAGATATTTGATTCTTGGTTTGTAACATTAAAATATGGTCGTGTACACAGCTTGTTTACTTTTTGCTCGAACAGTAAAAACTGACCATTCTCCATGGGTCACATGATTTATAAAGACTTATGTAGAATGCAATTAAACCCAGAATGTGCAAAGCTTTTATTTTGTAGTAACTGCCAACAGATATTTCCGCTCTACAAGATTGTTAAAATAATGACCCAGGTGTCAAAACTGCCCCTGGATTCTTAACGAAAATATTGTCTCAGCAATGTCACGTAGTGCAAATGCAAAAGACGGAACTAGCGCTAAAATACATACTGCCCGTCAAAATTTGCACGAAAAGTGCTTACCTACTGCATTCATATTACAACTTCGCTAAACATACCAATGGTCAATACAATAAAACGTTAAAACAGAGCGTACATGTATTTGTTTAGCCCGAGATGCTATCACCATAGTAGTAACATCTTATTTGTTAAAAAGGGGTTAACGAAGATTTTAATTTTTTGTTTATTTTTTCGAAATACCATAGAATATAGGTGGGCATAGAATATAGCGGTATATTTATTGGTCGAACACCTGCACATCATCAAACAATTTCATTATTGATATCCGCATCATAATCATGAATCCATTGACCTGTTTTGCCGTTTAGGAAGGGGGGATGAAGAATGGGGGAGAACGATACAGAAATCCTCCTCCAGTCAGGTCTCTTGTGTGATGCTGAGAGTAATTCATTCATTGGAAGGGATGTCCACTCTTTTACATTATCCATCCAGCTTTTCTTCTAACGGCCTCGACGTCGACCTCCCTCTAGCTTGCCCTTGAGAACAGTCTTGAACAGAGTGTCGTGCCTGGTGATATGCCCAAACAAAGCCAACTTTCGTCGAAGGGACTATTAAAGGCCTGCAAGTGTTGCAGTGATGTTACGGACGTACTCGTTGGTCTCGTGCTCTGTATAGGAGATGCGGAGCAGTCTTCTGAGACATTTATGTTCAAATGCCTGTATCCTGCGTTCTGTGTCAACGTGAAGCGTCCAGGTCTCGCAGTCGTAGAGTAGGATGGAGACTTCGAGGGACTTGAAGATCCCGTAATTGGTGGGGAAGCTGACGGAACTGCTCGTCCACAACCTGCTCAGTCTGGCCATCGCTGCGGTCGACATGGCAATTTTATTCGGACCTCAGTGGTACTGGTACCATGCCTGGACAGGGTTGCGCCCAAGTACTTGAAGCGGGTCGCTTCTTCTAGCTTCTCGTCGTGCATGGTGATGTCTGCGCTGGTGTTGGTCGTGCTTTTCACCATGATCTTCGACTTCTCCGTGCTGACCTCCATCCGGTATGCTTTAGCTCTTTAATAGAGTCTGTTGGTGAGATCTTAAAGTTCATTGCCGATGTCACCCATGAGGTCAATATCAGCGAATACCAAGTTCGAGATGGGTCTTCCACCGATGGAAATAAAGGTGTGGTGGTCATGTAGAGTCTCCTGCATTATCTTCTTATGGAAAATGTTGTACAGAAAGGGAGAGAGCAGACATCCCTGACCCACTTAAGTTCTTAAGAAGTCCTCATGCTGTCCGTTGAGAAGTACTGCATTGCTGGCATTAACATAGAGTTCTTGAATGACTTGAACCAGTCCTATGTCAATGTTAAATCCTCTCATAACATGCCATAGGCAAGCTTTCTTAAAGTAAATGTAGTTGTGGAGGAGGTCAAGTTGGTGTTGGTTATGTTCAATACCGCCTTTAAGAATCAAAATCAATTAGAAGCCACCAATAGCGTACATTCAGACCACGGTCTGAATAAGCGTTCCATTCTTTAAAAATATAAACAATATTACTACATATAAAGTACCTTCAAAATTCGTTAATAACCAGATATTAACCTCTTTGCCCATGAGATGCAGATGAAAACATGTTAAAATTATTGTAAATATAATTTAAGTCTATATTATTCTTGTGATTCCTAAGGCTTGGTCAGTTTTTACCCTATTCACATTATTTAAGAAAATGTTGTAGATGGTTACAATATGATGTTTCATACCAAATAGCATAAACGACCAGTTGACCTTGTTTTCCAGAATAGTTAATTTTCTAATAGCGAATAAAAAACCGTGTTGTTATTATATAATATCTAATTTAAAAATGGGACTTATCTTATTTTTTTTTATTGTAGAATGATATCTTTTGTTATTTTAACGTTCGATTAAAACAATCGCACATAAGTAACATATCATCTAAATAAACAATTCGTGATAGAATGAAATATGAACGTTGAAACGCGTAGTTGAACGGCGTTTTTGTCTCGGACAGACTGGCGAACAGACTTCTCCTTAACGATCGCCTATTTACATGGGGACCGGAAGCAAGGACGAAATGGGTGGTCTTATGTAGAGCCATCACCTGTCCGCAAAGCTTCTCTGTCAGATTCACATGTTCAGGTCATACATTTTTTCTCTATTGCGTTTCAGCTCCCTGAATTCCCAGTGGTTGTGTTTGGATTTTTAGTCGGCTTCTACACGTGGGCATTTTTGAGACGACACAAAGCGGATTATCTTGCTGGTCTAGTCTATTGTTTCCTGTATGGGGTCTTGAGTTGATAACCAACTGTTCTAGTTTGGGCAGGTGATGTTATAGTTGTTCTTTAGTTCGGAATAAACGCTCGGTGATGTTTTTTCTTCTCTTGCAGACTGATCGTTTTCTTCTGATGGTCTTCTTAAATCCAGCTTTGCCATTCTGTAAATCTCATCATTTCTATGAACATTGAACCACCGCAGTACAATTCTGACGGACTTGATGTTTTGTGATGTTATTGTTAGGGTAGGCTGTTTGTTGGATGTTGCTGCTTCCAGGAGTGACACATCATCTGTTAGGAAAACTTTCGTGGTGGTTTGGTCTCCTTCCCAGGCTGCTGCTTTGCAGGATTGATCAAGGCTTCCACATTAGGTCTGTAATTTGTGAAGTGGACGCTTGCATGAACGCTCCAGCTAACCCTTTGATGACTGCATCTTTTGCTGACACAGCTGTGTAGGCACTCACCCATGCCTCGTATGGGTACCTTACTTCAAGAATGGCCAGCATCATGGCTTTGCTGCTCGCGTCATTGAGGTTGTATATTGTGGTGAGATGGGGGACTGTGGTACCGATGGTGATGCTTCTCTGCGTATTTACCCAGATGGGACAGATCGTTAGGACAGGTCAGAGTCTCTACAGCTGCCGACAACAAATATTGATGCTTCTTTATCATTTATTCGCTCTCTTGGAAAAAGCTAGATCTATTCCTACTCCGAGGCTGTTCACTCTTTTGAGCGTCAGGTGAACCTATAATAAACAGGTATTTGTGCTCAGGCTTTGCATTCCATTTTTTTATCTAGTCGAGGAATTCCCGTGGTCTATTCCATATTCCTTATTGGCGTGGGCCTCTGTACAACGGTGAAAATACGCAAAGCTTGTTTCATGACTTTTTCCATCAGTCCAGAGTCTGGTTAAATGACTAGGCACCCGCCATCCAGAAGTTTAAGCCGTATTTCAGTTTAAGTCATACTGACTAAAAGACAGACGGTTAGACGTCCATGGCACTTTATTGTTGGGATGTTTTTTAACTTTAATTTTGCAAGCTTTTCGCACATATATGAACGTTAATAAAACTGATGAACCAAGTTTTTCGGTATACCTAAAATGTTTCATACTATGTATAGGGCAACAAAAGGGTATATGAATTACTTTGCAAGTTTTTATACTACCACATCCGTCAATGGATAATGGTCTGTCCATAACTGCAGCTGCGTTGGAAAGCTAGAGCTTTGGTGAGAGTCGACCAGAAAGGGACACTCGAAATTAACTTACATGCATTTTCCATTTTGGTTTCATGTATTTGTTATTTAAGAATACTATTTCATGAAGCAAAATATTAATCCCTGGTTGAGGGGGATTCTGGAGGCTCCAGGCAACTATCAAAAATTTAACATTGTATAACCCTCAAAACGCTATTCCTAACATACAGACTTGTTTATTCATTGAGAAGTTTGGAGTGTCACTTAATATTCCAATACTCGTGTTCGTTAATAAACATCTTTTAAATGATTCAGTACTTTAGTATCATATGTTTAGCATATTTTTCTGTGTAATCAAATTTGATAAAGCTTCATTATGAACGTAACTTACAATGTAAATAAGAAAGAAGCCAGAGCTCGATCATACGTTTTTTTTAATTAACATTTATCGTCAAACATGTAAATATAAAATGTACAGTGATATCTGCTTGACCCACAACAAATATATATTCAACGCTATAAATATAAATTAATTTAACATAAAAGCAACGTTTTACCACATACATATTTAAATTTATGACATAATCTAGTCTAATGAGTTCATGAAGTTCATGCTTTCACTTTGAAAGTGTACATATTAAGCTTATGAGCATTACAAAGACCCTTATTGCCCAACATATAAAATTTAGGGATACAGAAGAAACCTAGACACATGAAATATAATTCGCATATACTGCCGGCTACCAATCTTGATGATGTTAATAGCAAATAGGTTGAAATGAAGAATAATGTTACACTGTATACTGGGTTGTAAGAGTGTTGATAATGCTTTGTTAAAAAAGAATGTCTACGGATCTGTTGAACTTTTATGAAGTGTGTGTAAAAAAACATTTTTTGAAACGGCCATGAAATAACCAATATATGTTATATATAGATAAAAAGTATGTAATGTACATGACACTATGTTTCATTTCAACAAAGACCTATAGAATAGGTCTTTGATTTCAATGACATATAATGGGAGGACACAATTGCCATGAAGTAAATGAACCGCCCCCGCGA
This sequence comes from Dreissena polymorpha, assembly GCF_020536995.1. Lineage (NCBI taxonomy): Eukaryota > Metazoa > Mollusca > Bivalvia > Myida > Dreissenidae > Dreissena > Dreissena polymorpha. The sequence goes on along the minus strand of NC_068370.1, from coordinate 8,600,836 downwards.
TATTATTTATTTGAAGACTTATAATAATACTTGATAGGGCCGATTGATATTAGAAAAAAAAGTGTGTATACCTCCAAGTGTGTATACCTCCTTACAAAACTGATCATAAGACATTCGTTTGTTTTAAAACTAAACGAACATGGAGCGATGAGAAAAAAACACTGTGTAGATTTGTAACAGTAAGTTTACCTCTAACGCATTTTGGCACAAAATGTTTATCCATCTCTTTAAGTTATTACAGTTTTTTCAGATTTATTTTCAATGTTTACCTGTAAGAGTATTGGGCGCTACGCGAATGTGTGAGGTTTTCCAACACGCTTGTCGACAACAGTCCAACTAAATATACGGTGCGTATGTAATTTAATCCCCCGCAACGGCGTTATAGTTGCTTAATTTTGACGATGCATTAATATTAGCATACTTGTTATTACTCAATATATTTTTTAGGTTATTGCTTTTGACAATTCCCGCCTACAAAAATGTATTTATTTATATCTGCTTAGTAGGAGCGTTACTTTTTTTTTGTTAATACGTTTAGTGCTATATGCATTCGGATAAGCGTTATTTGGATTGCATGTACGGACCCTTTGCTCCCAAATACTTTAAAATTGATAATTAACTGTTGTCAAGTTGTCAATATTATATTAACTTAGGTTCAAGCCATAGAGATGCATAGGGAAACTAACTAAATGTTGCAGTTTATTTATAAAAAAAAAGTCACTTTTGCAAAAAATAGAAAAAAATGCCATCAATAACTTTAGTAAGAAAAAGAGATATTTTGCAGAAAATGTTTGTGAAGGTGGGTAACAGGCTGATTAAACAAGGTATTACATTTGTTTCCATTACAGTCATTCCAATGTCATTGTTACTTAGAATAGAAAAGACTTTTTTTACAATAACTTTCATTTTTGATGGAGGATATTCTGCTTCGAATTTTGTTTGTTAGTTGCTTTCAACTAGGGTTGGATTGAATATGGGGCCAGTAATGGGTCAAGATCTTTTTTTACTGAAAATATGAAAATAGTATTCACTCAATACCTTGCATTTGGATGAAGGTATTATACTTTTATTGTGTTCATAAGTAGCTTAGCAGCAGACCTTTCTTTCAAATGTATTTACATTCAACTAAAGTTATTATTACAAAGTTGAAAATATACTTTCCTGTCATTGTATGATAAAAAAAATTCACGTATAATACATTTTTAGCTTTTTACAGAATAAAACTATACAACTACTACAGATGTTCAGTATGACATATGCCTTTTGGGTCATTAAATCAGGTGACTGACAGAAAATGTACATTATGCTGTCAATGCTTAATAAAAGTCAAGCATGATGTCTTGGGGCAGCTCTTGTACTCAGTTTGACTGCTTCTGGTACCATTCCCAAAGTAGTTAGGGAAAACACTGTTTTAAATTATTCATAATTTAATTAGGCACCATGTACAGGTTTTTATACCATAAACTTTTCCATTAACATTATATAATTTAGTAGTCATTTTTGATAATAGTAATGATTTCATCAGCAGAGATCCTAAGTCCACCATGGCTGCAAGAGGCAGAAGGCCAATCCAACCCAAAGCTGGTTTTGGGGTCAAACAAGAAGCCAGTGATGGTGTGCACTCTAGTATCCTGAAACAAGCAAGAAAATCTGGACAGCTGAATATCTTTGGTCGCAGTTTAATATCTTCTCTTCTCTTACAGTCTTAGTAACATGACGCTGATGAATGTTACTTATTATGTACATATAAAAAGGGGCAATAAGAGCCGCGGCATGACAAAAATGTGTCTTACGCCATATGCCAATTACATTGATCATCACTTACTTACTTGACTTATTCCGTGAGACTCCTATTGGAGCATAGGGCTGCAACAACACCACGCCAACGCACTCTGTTCTGGGCTGCTCTCTTAAGCTGGGTCCATGTCACTCTGGCGTCCCTCGCTTCGCCCCCGACTGACCTTCTCCACGACTGTTTGGGCCGTCCCACTTTCCTTTTTCCCTGTGGGTTCCAGTCTAGTGCTAGCCTTGTGACGTTGTTGACTGGTTTTCTAAGTGTGTGGCCTATCCATCCCCATTTTCTTTTCTTGATGTCCTGACCGACGGGATTCTGGTTGTTTCATAGGTCTGTGTTAGAAATCTTCTCAGGCCACCTGATGTTGAGAATGTAGCGCAAGCACTTGTTGACAAATGTCTGTATATTGTTGGTGATGGTGTTGGTATTCCGCAATGTTTCGGATCCATAGAGGAGGACTGCTTTCACGTTGGTGTTAAAGATGCGGACTTTGCTGCGCTGGGATAAGGCCTTGGAGTTCCAGATGGGACGCAGGATGTTGAAAGCTACCCTTGCTTTGTTAACCCGGTTCTTAACGTCTTCATCTGCGCCGCCATCAATGTTGACCACACTTCCTTGGTCTCTACCAGATCTTCTCCCCGTAGCTGCAGTGGCTGATGTTGTCGATTGTTCATCCTCATCAGCTCTGTTTTCTTGGTGTTAATTCTCAGGCCAGTCTTCTCTGCCTATTCCGCTAGCCGCGTTAGCTTAGACTGAGCATGCTGTTGCTTGTGCGAAAGGAGACCGATGTCATCCGCAAAGTCCATTTCCTCTAGGTGTTTGGTAAAGGTCCACTGGATGCCAGTGTTGCTGCCCTCAGTGGTTCTTTTCATGATCCAGTCTATGACGATCAGGAAAATTGTCGGCGAGAGCATACAACGTTGCCTAAATCCTGTCTTTACTATGAAGGTGTCTGTCAGCTTCCCATTGTGGATGACCTGGCAAGATGAGTCCTGATAAAGCTGATGGATGATGTTTATGAGCTTTTGCGGGATTCCGTAGTGATCCATCAACTTCCAGATGGTATCCCTGTAGACGCTGTAAAACGCTTTTGCGAAGTCAACGAAGGTCGTGTACAAAGGAGACTGCCATTCGATGGATTGTTCAATGATGATACGCAGTGGCGATATGGTCTGTACATGATCGATCTTGTCTCAATCCTGCTTGTTCTGTTCTCAACCTCTTGTCTAAAGCCTCTTTCAGTCTCTCTAGGATGATTCTGGTCAGAACCTTGCTGGGGATGGACATCAGCATGATTCCTCGCCAGTTTTCACACTGAGAAAGGTCACCTTTCTTTGGAAGCTTTACCAAGTACCCAAGCTTCCAGTCAGTTGGCACTTTCTCCTGCTCCCATATTTTCGCCATGAAGGGGTGCAACATATCTGCTGCTGCTGTCGCATCTGTCTTTTGGGCTTCCGGGGGGAGGCCATCAGGGCCTGGTGCCTTGCCGTTCTTCAGGGACCTGATGGCTTTGATGATTTCTGCCTTGGTTGGTGGGTTTGTGTTGATGCATATGGGTTCTACTGCTGATGGTATGCCAGGAACTGTTTGCGGCGGTGGTCTGTTGAGAATTTTTTCAAAATGTTCCGTCCATCTTTTCCTTTGCCCCTTATCACTTGTGATGGTTCTCACATTCCTGTCCTTGACTGGCTTACTCGGATTGAGAATCATCCCTGACAAGGCCCGGTAATCTCGTAGACTCTCTTCATGTTGTTCTGCTTAGCTGCTGTTTCTGCCTCTTCTGTCAAGTCGTGTACAAATTGCCTTTTGTCATGTCTTGCGCTCTTCTTCACTTCTCGGTTCGCTTTCCAATACTGTGCTCTGATGTTGGTTTTCTGTTGTTGGTCATCGCATCTGTAAATTTTCTGTTTCAGCTCCCTCCTCTTCTCTATCTTCTTCCATGTTCCCGTCGTCATCCAGTTCTTCTGCTCCCTCACTTTCTTCCCCAGAACTTTGGTGCATGCATCCTTCCAGGTCTTCTGTAACTCTGTCCAGTGGAACTCTAATGTCTCTTCGCCCAACTGTACCAGCGCCCGAACCTGTTCTTGATTTCACAGTTGAACTCTTCCGCTTTCTTTTAGTCCTTTAAAAACTGTATGTCGTATGTGTGGTATGCTCTTCCTGAAGAGTCACAGAAGGAACTCAGCTTGGTCCTTAGTGTTGCCACTAGCAACTGATTGTCGGAGGCTGCGTCAGCGCCGCGTCTTACTCTGACTTCCGGGACCTTTTTCGGTCAATGATGAAGTGGTCAATCTGGTTTTCCGTCTTCCCATCAGGTGAAGTCCAAGTGGTCTTGTGGATCCTTCCGTGGGGGTAGATGGTGCCACCTATTACGAGGTCATTAAAAATGCAGAAGTCTGTTTACAATTGATCCTAACTAGCATATGCTAATGTGGAGTCTGGTCAGGACCTTTAAGAATGGCTTATGGTATAAGACTCATTATTGCATGGTGCGAGTCATTTACAGGTATTGCCTTTTATCTTAACAACAAGTCCTTTAAAACTAGTATATTTCCTTTTAAGCTACCTGAGCATCGTTTTACCTTGATACAAGTTATTGAGGCTAGAAATATTACCTAACCAAACACCATTTAAAGTTTTCTTTCCACATTCATAAAATAATACGGAGTGAAAATTTTGGAGTCATTATGTTTTCTTCAAAATGGAATAAAAGGGCAGAAAAAAATGTGTTTCTAAATCTTTGGCGTCATTTGTCCATAGTTCCAGATACAGTGTGGAGAAACAACATTGACACACCTGAGGAAGGTAAGACAGTGTCCATGGACGACCCTGACGATAGATGGTCGGAGCAAACAGACCTCACCAAACTAATACTCGCATCCAACTGGCTGACAGAGCTGTCTGAAGACATCAGTAACCTACAAGCTCTCACTGTACTAGATGTAGGCAAACATTTCTATAATATATTCTGTTTCCTTGAAGGGATTCTGTAGACAAATTTCAAATTGTTTGTTTTATGCCCCAGGTAGGGTGGAATATAGCATTTGAACTTTCTGTCAGTCCGTCCGTCCGTCAGGAAACTTAAACATTGGCCATAAATTTTGCAATATTGAAGATAGCAACTTGATGCATGCATGTGTATCTCATGGCGATGCACATTTTGAATGGTGAAAGGTCAAGGTCATCCTTCAAAGTCAAAGGTCAAAGATCAAATCCAAAGGAAGTAACAAGCTTTAAAGGGAGATAATTTTTATTTATCATTTGGCAGGCACAGATCATTTGTATAAGGGAAGTAATATATTTTTAAGGGATATAATCAATAACAAAAATTAATAAATCAAAGCGGCGCAGTAGGAGGCATTGTGTTTCTGACAAACACATCTCTTGTTTTTTCTATGTATCACTTGATGACCATATTTGATCAGCATTGATGAAATAGAGGATTTAGTATAAAATCAGGGTTTTGTCGCATTTGTTGAAAACATGTACTTGTAAATAACTTTTACACCAATAGTATGAACATGTCAGAACATAAGTTTACTGGTTCTTATTATTGATGTGTGTATTTAAAATCAAATAAGGTGCATGCTACTTCATGACAACAGACTGGAGAAGCTTCTTCAGGCATTGGGGACATTACAAAACGTTCAAAGACTTGATGTGAGGTATCTGTAATTTAATTACAACCATACAAAATATTTGCACATCTTTAAAAGTGATTGTTTATGATACAGTTTTCATATGAAACCTCTGTCTTTTTTACATTATTTTCTTAAATCTGCTAATTTTAAGAATTGTTGTTTGGTTGTATAATCAGGTTGTTTATTGTTATCATTTTATTGATTAAATGTTTTGAAAATAAAATTAGCTTACATATGTTTTTTTCTTTATTTTTATTGTGTAAGAATCAATTTATTATGTCAGATATGAAGCAAGCCATGTGTAGTGGTCAGGCTTTGGAAGATGTAAATAAAAAAACATTGAATATTTTATTTCACCTATTTATAAAAGTAAGTTATTAAATGTAACATGTGCACACTTGCAATGTATTATTTTCACAGCCAAAACATATTGACGGAGATTCCCATTTTTGTTGCCAAGATACAGAGCTTGAAGAGCCTGCATGTGGAGCACAATCAGCTGGCCTCCATACCAGAGGACATAGGTACTCTCATGTTCCTGGAAGAACTGGTCAGTGTAACAGGGAGGTCACAAATGGGTTGTTTGCGGATTGTAATGTTTTTGGTGATTCAGTAAATAATAATATTCTGAAAGCAAATAAATTATATAATTACTTATGCAATCTGGTGTAAATTTACTCTTCATACTAGCAATATCATCAATTAGTTTTTATTTTTTTATTTTCCACCACTTCAAAACTTATAAAGGTCCACTTGGTTAGTAATGACTTATGGTTGGCGTTCAATTATATATATATATTATATATTGGCGTTCAATTAAGAGGAATACACAATGAATGTTCCCTACACGTAACACATGTGTAATAAATTGTTTAATAAAACCCACTTTCTTCATAATTTATGTTTTATTTTCACAACTTACCCTTTATTATACACACTTTAGAGGTATCGTTGGCTCATTTATAAATGCATTTACAAAAAAGGTGCTGCGATAGATAAAAGGCCTTATGGCCAAGACTTTTTAATTATGTGAGCCTTTTATGTTACACTTACTTTCTTAAACACGTACATAAAGTTATCTTTTAAACAATAAATCCAGCACAGATAAGTGGGAGGGAATTTTTATAGGATTGCCTGTCCATTAGTCGACTTAACATTTTAGTGTCTGCTCTATATCTCCTATAATCTTTGAAAGATTTTCATGAAACTGTTCACACATTTTGTTCATTGAGACAATTAGCAGAAACCATGAGACAGTCATGCTAACTCATGGTCAATGTCATTTTTAAGGTCAAAAGTTTTTAGCTTTATTTGTATTTGCTCCGTATTTCCTTTACTCTTTGAACTTTTTTCATGAAATTTTGCTAATAGTTGAGATCATGGCGGTGATATGCACAAAAACAAGTCTGTTAAGTCAACATAAGCTTAAGTCAACAATTGAAGGTCTATTGTTTAAGATGCCATATTTGTGTACGTTCCATATCTCTTATACCCTTTGAAAAAATATCCTGAAACTGAAGAGGACATGTAAAGGTCATCAAGATGATTTGCAGAAGAAATAAGTCAGTCACGCCAGCTAATGGACAAGGTCATAGGTCGTTCTTGAAAATGAAAAGTTTAAGCTTTAGTTTTTGTGTCCTCTCCACATGTTCCATACCCTTTTAATAGGGATTTCCATGAATTATGCTAAAATGTGTAAGTCTTTGAAGGTTCAATGGTTAAGCCTCTATCTTAAAGTCTATTCCTTATTTCTTGTGCCCTAAATGTTTCTCTTAATTGAGTATATGGGTGTCAGCCACGTCCTTGTCAAGGTAACAACGTCATGACGTTCAAAAGAATAATGTATGGGCATATAGCTGTCTCTTAGATGCTTTATTACTGTAGTTAGTGTACGGGACGATTTTCACATTATCAATATAATGATACATGCCTGTTTTGTTTAAGTTTCTTGCACTATGCATACCTTAACAAATAATATACATATGATATAGATAATAGCAGGTTACTGTTTTGTAATTGATCAGATGAGGCTTAGGATAAATAATTGCCTTAGAATTGTACATCCGACAAATAACTGATATCAACAACTACTTACCTGATATACAAAATGATAGGCATATTTGTAAAAGGTCGATATCAATTTGAAGGTATGATAATTTTATGATAATTTATAACACAGGAGGTTTCCAACAATCAGCTTACCTCTCTGCCTGCCAGTATTGGATACCTGAGCAAGATCGTGAAACTGAATGTCTCCAACAACAAACTCAGATCCATACCGGCTCAACTAGGGTCCATGAATGGTAGATATATGAAGCTTTGTTTTAACCTATTTATTTTGGCTTGGCTGTATTAAGCCTAAGTCTTAAAAAGCTCTTGCGTCTGTTTCCTGTTGAGGTCCAGTACTTGGTGTTGTTAGGTGAGATCTAAAGAATGCTCCCAGAGTGGTGATTTAACCTACGACCTCCCTGTTGCTAGGTGGACATTATATGCACTATACCGTTGCAACCTGAAGTTTAAACTAATATTCTGTTATATATAGAATCAACATTCGTCTAAATCACTGTAAGGTTGTTTTTTTTATTGGTAGCATTTGCGAAAAGACTAGGTAAAATACTTGTTATGTATGGGGGATTACTATTTGAAGTTAAGTAACAACGTTAGAAATATTATTTCTTAAAATCAGAGCTTCTTTTCAAATTTGGCTACTTCAATAAGTTCAACTTTATTCGTTGTATTCAGCAATTTGTGGAATTTATAAACATATGGTCTTATATTATAAGATTTCTTTAGGTAGTTTCTTCTCATATTAGTGTGTAAAGGACATTTACAAACAAAACGAAACTCATCTTCATCATCCAATTTGTTACAAAAAAGGCAATAACATTCATATTGTGGTATATTTTGACCAGCATATCTTCCAGTTGAAATTCTAAGTGGCAGACTCAAAGTTTAAAGCTTTTTGACCTAGTATAATAGAGTGGTCTGTCAGTTGGTTTGTCTGTACGTGAAGCATTTCATTTTTGGAGTCGTTTTCTAAACAATTTTAAATATCTATCTGATATTTGGTATGTGAGAACACCTGCATGACTTACATATCAATTTTGCATTTCTTTCAGGTCCATTGATCTTTTACAAAGTGAATGCCATTGAAAATGGGAATTTTCATGTTTTTTTTTTCAAAATGCTTTAAGATACTGATCTTATTTTTGGTATGTTGTCTACCTGCATGACTTACAGATCATATTTAAGTTTCTTTCCTGTCCATTGATGTATGGCAAAGATATAACCTTGCACTTCAAAATTTACTGACAAAAAGCGGTGAAATGCTTTATATGTTCTTACGATTCTGATTGAGGATTATCAATAAACGAACATAGTCATATATTTATAAAATGTATGTCAGTTGTGTTATTTTGTTTTTTTGTATATAGTGTATACATTCTTTTTAAAACTGTGAACAAGTCCCTTTAACCTTGCACAGGTATTTTGCGAATTAAATGACGATCAATGTATTACCTGTTTACCTGTGTTTAAGCCCTGTTTATTATCTTCAATTATCACCATATTGGGTAAACACCGACCATGTTTTATTCATACAAACGTGAAAGATCTTTTCCTTGTTTGCCATCCTTGAAAACATTGATAGTTTTATAAAGATCGGATCATAATCGAATTTTTTATTTATCTCTTCACTTCCTCTTTCGACAATCAACCCTTCAATGATACTTGACATTCCATTTTTTTCTATGAACAGGTATATCACTTAAAAACTTATGCTTAAATAGTTATGTCTTTTCTATCTGGTTATCTGAATTAACAAAGTGAATATCTTATTAAGTTTGTTGTTACTAAAAAGGTGTTCGCACATTTAGTTTTTTAATTGGCACTTCAACAAAAGGTCCATATTCCACTCTCTTATTCCCGTTCTCAAATTTACGTCGAAGATTTTACGCACATGAAAACATTATATCAAATATTACAACATATGCGTTTACTTTATGATAGGTGTTAACGAGATATGTTCTCTGTTAAAAATCGTATTACATACTTACCTAAAGCATTAAAGGGGCCTGTCACATATTTTGGGATGTATTGAAGTTTGTCATTAAATGCTTTTTATTGATAAATATAAACATTGGATCTAAAAAGCTCCATTAAAAAAATAATAAAAAAAAAAAAAAAAAGTAACGCTCAACTGGGCTCGAACCACTGACACCTGGAGTAAAACATTATCGCTTAGACCACTCGGCCATCCGTGCTTATACGATCAGTGATGTGATGTATACTTTATATCAGTAATTCACGTAGTATCACAAAATATTATTACGACAAAAACAGAACTCTCTATATTATTCAAAAAACTGTCAACCCTCTATAAAGAAATAGCCGATTTCATTTAATAGAAGCTTCCATAATCGTGGGAATCATCATTGGAAAGCTTTACAAAGGATACATTGTAATAAACTAACGTTTTATCATCCGTCTAGATATAGGGGAACATCATGCGTGCTATTAATGGCACACGACTAAGCATTACAAAAATATATTTCGTTTGAATAATGCATATGCCACTAATGTCATTTTTAATGTTTGACATATTCAGGCTTGCTGATAAATTACCTTTGAGGAAGTTTTAACTTAAGCTCCGGTTTCGCAAACATAACATTCATGAATGCTGAAATACTAAAACGTCACTATTAAATGGTCTCCAAATTAAAATTTAGTATGCGTGCATAAATGATGCGAAGATGTAAATAACGTTCTATTCGAATAAACTGGCATTTCCCGTAACAACACTGAGTTACAATATGTTCTGTTGCCATGTTTTCCAAATAATTCATGTATTAAAACGTGTTCGGATGTGCTTTGTAAAGAATTAAAGAGCGCGGAAAATAGTTTTGTCAAATTAGAAGATGACCATGATACTAGTATAACACGATGTTGAAGAACTCTTAGATCTGGTCCCTCTATACTTAGATATACATTGTATTATACAAATTAAACTTATTCTCAGTGGATGTTTTTCAGGCATTGGGTCGTGGGATTAAACAGAACGGAAAAATAATACTTAATTTCAAACTGCGGGCACACAGGCTGTTAACGTTTAGAATGTCTCATCATTCGCTTCAGCTCCCACACAAATAGATCTAGCCGACTACATGCATAAAACGCACCATTTATCACGCATTGTAATGTTTGTACATGTATACATCTGTTTAAACTTTCATATTTTGTTAATTTTAATAATCTTATTTGCTTTTATAACGGGTACGAGTCTTTTTTGGAACATAACATTTGTATCTCATAAAAAATAAAATAAAATACATGTATCCTCTGTATTTGTAAAATTTGATGTTTATTTGAATACGATATTAGTTCTAATCTCATTACAATCAGTCCTCTTCAATTGAATAATACAACGAGATCAACAAGATATAATTAAGGTTTTGGTTGGCCCGTCTTTTAATGTGGTTATCTGTGAAACATTACTGGTTTTTAGTCCTTACTATTGCACATGAGGTTAAATGATGAAGTATTTGAACTGACTAAGGACAAAGTTTGTATATGTTTGCTTCCCGGTAGCATTCATTAAATACAGTCATAGTCGAAGCTCAATCACCTGTGAGCACAATTAATACTGTTTAGTACATGCAGTTCATATAATATTGATTGTCATTGTCGGTTATTGTTCGTGTGATGCAAACAATTTTTGAATTCGCGATATCAGATTTAAGAAAAATCAAGAATATATATAATGATAACACATTACAAAACATATATCAGTGTTGAATAATGACAATATATAACTGTTCTTTACAAAAAAATCTACGGAGCTTGTCGAGTAGAACGTAAAATGAAAACTTCAATATTATGTTTCAATATGAGCACGAACATTGGCTGTTACGTCTGAAGACAGGCTTGCATATAGTGAAACGGTTCACTAAATTATTAATGTAATGGCATTCCTAATTCGAACAGTTTCGAATAGTTTGTGTTATTTATTTAACTAGATACTGGGCGTATTCTTTTTCGAAACAAGTACAGTTCTGAAAACCGAAAGATTCACTTTGCCTAAGCGTTGATGTGTCTAAATAGGCGGGTGAGTCCTAGTGTGAACTCGCATATTATGTAGAATCTTAACAGAGGAAACGCCGACATTGTAGGAAAAGGAAGTAAAATAGTTATTACATCACATCGGTTAAACTTGACAGAGGAATACAATTAAATAGCAGGGGGTAAATACAACTGAATGGCTTCAGAGGATTGTGTTTGCGATATCAGTCTATCCGTTTAAAGAGGACTGCAGCGTTAGATGTCCGGACGCTTAACGCTTCTTTAGCATAAGGCTATTTGTGTTATTAAAAACACACTTTGTATATTGAATATATATTTTTAAGGTTCTAAATATGGGTAACGCAAGTACGCGACCAAAGGGAAAATACTTAAACGAAATCATTTCAAAATGTACGAACTTGGAAATTGACGACGCAATTCAAATCTTCAAGGATTTCCAGCGGCAATCAGGGGGCAAAGGCAAGCTAAGTGAAGACGATTTTGTTAAAGTCTACATTGAAGCTTTTCATGGAAAGAGCGAAATTTCCGCTCTTGCCAGACACATCTTCCATGCTTTCGATACAGACCATAATGGCTTCGTGGAGTTCGAGGAATTCGTTGTCGGGCTGAGCGTCACGGAAGCATGTCTTGTGGAAGCGGACCAAGAGATGAGGATAAAGAAAATGAAATGGGCCTTTGACGTTTACGATAAAGACAGGAGTAACACTATAGACCGCCATGAGATGCGTCTTATCGTACGGGTAACGACATTTTTTGTTTCTGTTATTTTTGTTAACACTTCAAAACGGCTTAAATAATAACATTTGTGACACATGTGAAAGTGATTCATTATGCTAAAAGTATGTTAATTTATTCTTATTATGCATTGCGGCTCATGGATTCCGCAACATAATAAAAAATATAGATTATGTAAAAAAAATTGCTTTGCTTGTAGTCTTTGTGTAATTATTATCTTAAAATCAATACACGGCCGGTCGAACTGCCTTCATAACGACAAAAACAAAACAAAAAACGTGATTATGTGTTCGCTGTTAGTAAGAAATATTACGAGTTTTACCAAATACCCCCGTTGGTAATCGCGTGTATAAAGGTACCGTCTCCTGTTGTACAAAATATATTACCTGTATTTACTAACTCTAACGAGTGCTTTGTCCATAGTTTGGTACATATACAAGAATATGTGTATATTTTTATCTGCCACAATGACGAACCATATACTAATTGTATTACTATATGCCCAGTGATCATTTAATTAAGCACACATTTGTCATTCAATGAAAAAAAATGAATAATATGATTTTTTTTTAATAAAATGCAAATTAAATTCAAACATTGTTTATTACACGAAATTACAAATTTAATTTATACGTAGATCTCGAAGCATTGTGTGTTTGCAACATGTATGTGTATATAAAATAAAGTACCATACTATTGGACCTTACACTTCAAGAGAGACAAAACTAAAAAAAAATCTGAATTGATTATAAAAAAACTTACTATACACTAAACACTTCCATTTACAAAATATGCAGCTGTAATTTATCGCCATTAGATTTTACAATAGATAGCACGAAATTTACACATATACTTTCCACATGAACTTGCTAATTTAATTATAAATGAACACATACCTATGTGTTTACTTTCTTTCGATATTTCTTTTTAATGATTGTGTTACTAGCACATATCAGGTGTCCTCATGATTCGTGGCTATTTTTTTTTAATTTTGTTGTAAATAATAATCGTGAATGCTTTAAAATGATAAGATAATATCACTGAAGATTAACAGTACTATTTAATCATTCAAATAACGTTAATATCTTAGAACGAAATCTATAAAACCTATCGTAAGTTACTGCATCATATGAGCTGTGAATCGACATGTAGGTAAATGCACAAATATATGCAAACATATGCATAGAACCTCACCATGCACAGTATGACACATGTATATCTTTAAAGTAAACGCATACCGAGACATCGCTTTTTTACAAATTAACATACACAACGGCACGCTCACTGTAAAGGATGATATAAATGTAAAATTGTGCTTTAACTATTTTACATTAAAACTCTACATTCCGAAGACTGTATTTAATCAAAGCCTGAAGGCACTGAAGTTGTTCGCTATTGCTTAATTTAAGACGCAACTCATTTTTCAAAATTAATCACAAGTTTGAAATGAACACACGCCATTCAAATTTATAAAGAGTGTGTCATAACGCACGGGTCGAGATTTGTGTGCACTTTGTACCATCCTATTCATTTTATAGAGATAAAATAACAAAAACATGGCTCGTTTTGGAAGTTCTGAAAGCATAGAAAGTATGATGAAAATGGAAATGAGAACTGAATATAAAGACAATTTGCAATCACCATCATATTAAATGAATATTGTTGGAATATCGAATAAATATCTTACTAAGAATATAATTTCATGATAAAAATTCCCTTTACAAAACTTTTGATTTTTGACACCATATACAAATTCAAAATATACAATTAGATAATTGATGAAAATAAATAAAACATAAATCTGCGAGCAATACTTTTTACTCGCGAATTAGGTAGTCATAAAGACAGCCCTGTTGATCCGTACTTTGTTGTTTATGCATATACTTGTTACACTAGCAGTTCACACGGTGTCAATAACTCTGACCTAAACATAGGTATAGAGCACTAATGCGCGTTTTCGGCATAGCTGTTTTACCCAGCTTTTCACCTTAAATGACTTTTACATAACGCCAGCAGACACGCGTGAATATTTTCAAATATTTCATATGCTGATTCGAGATAAAACCTCTGAATTTTGACTACATCACAGTGGCTGTGCTCAGCGCAAATGATGTAGCACTGTTCAGTGTAAGGAATTCCGGTCTACTCTCTGTATGTTCAAACGACACAAATTGTGGCCCAGTTACAATTACGCATTAAAACCCATCTCGCAGAATTTCAGGGTCAGTACTCGTTCACTAAATCGTCCGGGGAATATATAATTGACTATCGCTAAACACAGTTTTGTTTTCAAGATGAGAAAACAAACATTACCTGAAAAGTATAGTGTCACGATAAGAGAAAAATCGTTTAATTATCCAACCACAATGTTTGCCGTACTCGGTCAGCACGTCTGGAAATCGTTCCTGAACGCCTTGATAGGCTGTCCTTATTTACAAGTTTGCTATTATGAATTCAATTTTGTATCGAAAAGCATTGTTCGAAAATGTGCTATTTACAATTCGCAATGAGATTTTTAATGACCCTCGTCATGCGAAAATGGGTCTGTTTCCATATGCGCCCATCATATATATAGCCTATTCAGCCTGCGCATCTCTCAGTCTGGTCAGGTGATACATAATGAGACCATGACACATTGAGTGATTTTATAGCGAACAGCATCGCCTCTGACCAGACTGTGCAAATGCACGTGTAAGGTTTAAGATACGCTGGCCGAAACGCATAAGACCCATTTTCGCATGACGCGGCTATGAAAGTGGGATTTAAATGTGTCGAAAGAAAACTGCGTTTAAATCAAATATTAAGATACGATATATTTCGAAAGTGAAGAAATATACTCATAATAAGGCATGTGAGGACACATATGATGTGCACTCCCGTAGTATAATTTTTATCTACTTACACTAATTTGTGGTTTGACAATGATGACACACATTTCATGCGGTGAATATGCGACTTACAAGTGAAAAACAAAACCAAACAATAGTTAAACTTTTTTTTCAGTTTATTTATTTAGAAACGTAAATTGCAAACTTTATTTCAAATTCAGCATTTACGCCGACTACCTTTTTAAAAGATATTTCTTGTTATATTTAGTTGTTTTTAAATATTCGGTTTTATCGATTTTAAAGCATTTTTGAGGTTGTCTATAGTATACCTGTAGTAATTGGTGAACTCATGTTCAACGTTTTATAAATTGAGAACTGTGAATATAAACAAGCTTAACCTTCTACTATTGCGTTGTTAGCACCCGTAAATACAAAAGATCGCCGCTATTTGTTGAGAACAAAAGAACGTTTCTCAGAAATAGCAAATTTAACCCCGCTTTAGAAGCATGAACGAGATTACGAAACAGATAATTCTTGTTATAATTAATTGTTTTTTTTTATATTCGGTTTAAGCGATTATGAAGCATTTTTGTTGTTGTCTGTCGTATCTCTGAAGTTATTGTTGAACTTATGTTCAACGTTTTATTAATTGAGAATATAAACAAGCGTAACCTTATACAATTGCGTTGTTTTCCGGAATCTATTAATAGCCTCAGATCATGAATGACCTGTACTACGTCATTAAGACGCAGCAGATAGTGGACTATTTTAATCATTCATAAATAATTTCTTCCGCGACACGTATACAAACATTGTTTATTGATTCTTTTCTATATAAGCTCCGTTCAAAAATATTCCATTTAACACGATATTCAAATAATGTTTCCATTTGTGAATCGATATAATTGGAGTACTCAAACTTCTTGCATAAATTATACAACTCTTTCTCGCGCGGATACGGCAGGTGTGGCGGGTAGTAGGCTTTCCGTAGATAAGCCGAACTGACTTGAAATTTTCAGTAACAACATTAGCTGTTCGCTACGCGAAAAACTAAAAATGCATATGTTTCGTTTTGTGAAAAATGGCTAGTTACAACACGACCAAACATCTGATTTGCTAGCTCACATGGCAACACGAATTTTGACAGGTAAATGTTGCCATATTCTTGAGAATGCTACATTTCAACTTCCGTTTTCGGTAGATCTAGCATCGAACATTTTTGTTAAACAACAGGTAGGATCGTTTCGTCGACTTCGATTATATGTTGAACATAAACTGTTGGTATCATGATTACAAAGTATTAAAGGATTTTGAAAATTCGACAAGCAGTTATTTAAAAATAAGCGTTCAGTTTTAAATTCTTCTTGGAACAATTAACAACGCTTCGGGGCTTTGATGCGGTATTTCCAGATGTTAAATAACCACGTATCGAACCTTATTTCCTGTAAACAATCATGATGCAAACATATTCAAACATAATTGAACAAATATTTTTTTTGTATTAAATTGAAAACTTTATTTACCATGCTGCCAGGTAAAAGACTTATATCAAATGATCATGTTCACAAATTGTTTAAATTATTAATTAACTTCCCCTCCCAAAAAAAACAAAAAAAACATACATTCTTAAGTGAAATAAAACGTAACATTCATGCAGGCTGAATAACCTGGACTAAGTTTTATTCCAAATAAAGCTTCATTAAATAATCGGCGATTAAAATAGAAAAACAAGAACATATATTTGCGTTTGTAACACTTATAATATAATTTGGAACGAATGACTAGTAGTAACAGGAAAGAACGATGCAGGTGCTAATTTATTTTATACGACGTTAACATTCTAAATGGCACAGCGGTATCGCGTGAGATTTGCTTATTAAGGAATCGGATTTGAATCCTCGCGAAAAGCAAAATTTATCTATCAATTTTTTCTTGATGTTATGATTATTTTATATTATTCTAAACATAAACGTTTTGTAAGTTTATTATTTTAATGACCCTTTTGAAATACATACCGGTATGAGTTTGAGAACTAGTTCCGTCGTCGTGACTTAGTGGATATATAATCACCGTAACGTAGTGGATATGGTGTCCGCCTAGATACCGTAGGTCACGATTTCAATCCCCACTCTGGGAGTGTTTCTTCGATCTGAACCAAAGGACATCATATGCGGGTTCTATCCAAGAAATGAACTCGAGACCGTTTCAAAAAGGCCGTCGGCTTTAAATTTAATTGAGCTGAAATGACTAGGTTGAAAATATGTTCTGGTAACGCCAATGAGGTGTTTGGCAACTATAATTATTTTCTGTGTCTATCAATATCTGTAGTGCAATATGGTATTAATACCGCCTTCCGCTTGACTTTTAAGGCCGTTGCAGACGTGGTAACAGTTGAATTGTTTCTCGGTGAAGAGACACCAGACGAGTTTGCCGATCGTCTCTTCGAAGAAGCAGACGAAAACAAGGACGGCAAGATAACTTTCGAAGAGTTCCAAAAAGCTGCCGAACACAACGACACGCTAGTGAACATGTTACTTCCCGCACCAGTATGAGTTGAGACTACCATTTGAAACTTTGACCGTTTGGAGAGAGCAATGCTAAGAATATTTTAGCAAAATAAATGTGACATAATCTCACATATTAGCATTTGGACCGGGAATAAACGAACGTACGTTTCCTCATGTTTTCACCATTATAAATCTAAAGATCAATTTATTAACGAAAACAAAATGGAAAATGAATGTGTTTGTATCGCATGCTAACCATTTTGACAAAACTCAGATTTCTTAGACTGAAAACCTTGTCAGAGCGATGTACTAGTATTTTATTATTTTCTTTTCCCTATTATCCATGACAATCACGCAATATGGAAATGTTTTGATTTCATAGATATGTATGGGTGACATGTGATGTTCAGGCTTGTTAGCCGACAATCCTGTAAAAAAGACCTCCATGTGTTTTTGCATTGACCGTTCCAATGCGATAACATCAGATGTGTTCATTTTCGGTGTTTATTTGTGTGGTGTAAGTGTTCCATTTCAAATAAAACTTCAAATGTGTTCCTGGACTTTATAAATAATTACTGACCAAGATAATTAACAGCATTTTAGTGAAATTATACCCCATTTTGTACTAAGCAGGTTCATGTAAGATGAAATTTATATTAGTTCGGATGCAATACGTAAACATCTCTGTTACTACAACAGATTTGCAATTGAAAACACTGACATATGCAATACGTAAATATCTCTGTTACTACAAACGATTTTCAATTAAAAACACTGCCATATGCAATACGTTATTATCTCTGCTACTACAACAAATTTGCAATTGTAATAACTGCCATATGCAATACGTAAAAATATCTCTGCTACTACACCAGATTTGCAATTGAAAACACTGCACATGTCTTTTGGCTCATTACGTTGAACTGCCAATCATAGAAATTATTCGCCTTTTTTGTGTCTACGTAACTTCAAGTTTACGTTTGCGTGCAACAACTTGAAGTTTCTCTATATATCGCATATATTAAAATAAAAGCGTTGAATGTACTGAAGTTGTTCACTTGCGTATAAACAGAGACACTGTACTTTGGTGTAAACACAACTTCGGTCTTCAAACTCGAAGTGCGTTAGCTGTTTGGTCAATGCCAAAGTGCGTTTAAGTAGTATATTGAAACAAAACGTACGTTGGGTGTGTCTAGCAATCCTCATTTTGTCAGTTCAGTCATGATTATCATAGTCGTCGTCATCATTATAATCGTCTCTGTCATAATTCGACATAATTATCATCATCATCAAAGTCTATATCATCTTTATGATTATCATTATCACTAAATTCACCATCATCATATAATAATGTCTCCATCATACTCATTATCGTCATTCACAACAGCAATTTTCTCATCACTAGATAATCAATATTTAATAATCGACCAAGATCCCTTCATTTTATATGAAAATATCAAGAATAATCATGTCTGGTATCTGAATTATTGCTCCTGATGACGATGAAGATGATGGCTGTGATTAGGATAAGGATAACAACAAAAATGGTGATGTTGAAAAGATGGATTATTTACCACTGCGACCCGCTCATACAACTTACAACAAACACCGACCACAGTACACGTGTTCAATTCCAAAATCTGGTTGAAAGAAAAGTGCTTCCCTACAGTGATGGGATATGTACATATATGTTGCGTTGACACAAGTGAGGTTAAACAAGACATCATTATTTTTTGCAAAAGTAGCTAAAACGTATACAAATTAAACTCTAAACTGGTGAGGGGTTCGTTTGAGCTATTGCTTTTAAATACAATCTGTGCAATGTTATGCAATACATTCTTTACGTTCATTCATGAATAATTGTTAAATCATGCACTTGCGGTTTAACAGTTATAATTTTAGTACACTGTTAACATGTTTTAATACAAACAATCGTTTATATATCTTAACATTTCAATTAAATGAATCGCCTCGATGGCATCTAAATGTTCACCTAAGTCACGCGTAACTAAATTTATCTGACCTCAATAGTGTTGCGTAAGTCCGAATTCGTTAACACTATTGTATGTGTACAACGAACATTGACTGTCTACATGTAATAAAAAAATGCAATCGCTTTAATGTATTAATTTAAAAACACATGTCTCAGCATGAATATTGAAGAGGTATTGCCTGTGTTTATCTTACGTAAACAGCGCATTGACCGACTTAACGTCAAGGACTAAATCATTTAGTGAGAGGACGACCTCAGCATTGTACGATACTAATTTATGTTATTGTTACTTAAAAGTTAAGTATGCGCGCTAATCAATAAAATGATTATATTAAAACTGTTTTAAACCTTTTATAGCGTAATCTACTTCGTCTTCAAAACGATTCATGCGTTTGAAATATAATATTATTTCAAAACGGTATTGTTTTTTCCACGTATAAGAAACTTTTAATCACAAATTTTGTACGGTAAAATCTTTTGATGATTTTCTCAAGGTTTGACCACGTTACCTTGACGTTTTGTATCTCACTGTTTTGCAGTCATTCATCCATGATATAAAGTTTTTGTTTCCGCTGAATGTTTTCTTAGATTAAGACAAACGAATAATAAGAATTAAAGACTTCTTAACATTTAAATCAAACTCAACATGTAAAACTAGATAATCTCTACTCACTTCAATTGAAACTCCTATCTTTGCGCGAATAAGGGTTTAGTGTGAAACATTTGTATCTCATATAGAAATGCTAACCCCATAAAAAAAATGAATGGTCAATCCAATGCTAGGGACATTACTGGTTCGCAAGCGTCAATGAAGGGAAGGTACAAATATAACTTATATACAACCCTTGCTTTCAAAGTTTATCAAATTCAACTAAATTGATAAAAAAATGAAAATTGTGTTCTTGGCATTGTCATTCTTGTTCCAGTTTAAAAATGTTCAGCATAAAATTTACATATCTATATAACTACAACATATATTCAACTTCAAATACATCTCCGTGGTCTTTATATCTGATGACTGATACAAAATTTATTTATATTATCAATGCGGATGTCGATCGCTTTATATTTTTTATAACCAAAATGTTGCTTATTAAAAGAATTTTGTTGCATTTATCATTGGAACCGATTATGTTATTTATGGTAATACTCTATTTATATGTACGAAAACCCAATTGCTATCTGAACAAGGATCAGTCATGCACATACAAATAAACCACGGTTAAATAAAAGCTTAAAGCAGATACGTATATTTGAACGACTGAAAAAAGTCCAAATTACTGGCATGTATATCAATGATAAAATAAAATGTGCAGAAGTAACAGAATATTGTGATGAATGCAAAAACAAGTGGGCGTTATATTCGTTAATTTAAAATAATATTATGTAAATACATACATATTAAATGTACATTACCTTATCATTTTATCTTTTTATAATACCCATTTGTTTATTATATTCTGCTGCTATCTCTTATAATTGTTAATAAATAAATCGATAAGTAGATAAGAAGATAAATAGAGAAATGGATAAATAGATAAATAGATAAATAGATAAATAGATAAATAGATAAATAGATAAATAGATTGATATATCGATAGATAGAAAGATAAATAGATAAATACATGAATACATGAATCCATGAATACATCCATACATGCATACATAAATACATGAATACATAAATACATCCATACATGATTACATGCACACATGCATACATTAATACATTAATACATTAACACATTAATACACGAATACACGAATATACGAATACATTAATACATTAATGCATTACTACATTACTACATAACTACATTACTACATTAATACATTAATACATTAATACATTTATACATTAATACATCAATACATTAATACATTAATACATTAATATATTAATACATTAATACATTAATTCATCAATACATCAATACATTAAAACATTGATATATAAATTCATAATACATTAATACATTAAACAATGGTGAAAACCAAACAAGGAAGTATTGATAAGGTCAGAGATTGCTTTTGTTTCTTCCCGAGAACATTCCTTATCTGTTTGTCTAATGCCGTTGATTTTTCCTCGTTATTGTTGTTATTTTGAAAGGAAAGGTGCCTAACAGTTCCATTCCCCGAAATTCCTAACCTGGCTATGGTTAAAATGTTTTCTATTCATACAGACTTTCAAAGAGCACCATGCCATAACAGGAAAGATTTGCAAATACGACGTTGTTGAAGTTTTAAAGTAAGAAGTCCATAGTAAAACTGACAAAACGATTCTTGCTGAGAACATATTCCAAGCGTTTCATACGGAAAGAATCGGTGATGATGACTTCGAACAGTTTTTGTTTGACTGAGTATCGCTGATGCAAGTATCAGCAGTGAAGAACCGGAGGGGGGGACTGAGATGACTGCGATGGGTAGTCAAAGTCTACGAGTGTATTGTGACTGACGCAGATGTAAGCACTGCGATGAGTGTTCAACGTGTATGACAGAGACACAGCGACTCCATAGAAAGGCAAGATATGCTAGTAATTACTCGTATATGTGGTATTATTAGGTACACCGTTAGTAACTGACAGTGTATGGGATATATACCCTCAGTAAGTTCATACATTACAAGAGCGAAGCTCGAGTATGGTATTAAATTACTGAGAGTTTATATCCCATACACCGTCAGTTACTAATGGTGTAACAATTATATCTCAACCGACTACTCGAGCAGTATGCAAATTACTCGGGGTGAATGGAAAATAGTCCATGGGCACGTGACCGCTCTAAGGTCATTTTTGTAGGAGGTGAGATATAATGTTTTAACTATACAATAATTCCCCCTTTATTTCTTTAAAGGGATCTTTTCACGCTTTGGTAAATTGACAAAATTGAAAAAAGTTGTTTCAGATTCGCAAATTTTCGTTTTAGTTATGATATTTGTGAGGAAACAGTAATACTGAACATTTACCATGGTCTAATAGAGCCATTATATGCATCTTTTGACGATTTTAAAACCTAAAAATTATAAAGCGTTGCAACGCGAAACGATTGAATAATTTGGAGAGTTCTGTTTTTGTCGTTAAATTTTGTGAAACTACGAAGATTGCTTATATAAGGTATAAAATACGTTCAGCATGTGTACTCGGCGGAATAACTCAGTAGGCTAAAGCGTTTTTACTTCAGGACTCTGGCAGGACTCCAGGGGTCACTGGTTCGAAACCTGGTCCGGGCAATGTTCTTTTCCTTTTTTTAATTTTGTTCTTGATTTTTTACTGGAGCTTTTACGATCCAATGTTTACATTTATCGATATAAAGCATTTAATGAATAAGTTAAAAAATGCCAAAATCTGTGAATAGGCCCCTTTAAGTTTCGGTTTGATCATATACGGTTTAAATTTAAATACAAATTAAAATACCCATACAGTGAATTATGTTTATAAAATCCATTTATATCAATCGTTTCCGTTTTCATTTAAAACAAAATTTCGAAAAATATTCATTACATTTGTTTCCACGAAAAGACCTGACACACCTTTCTTATTCACGTTCGCAAAATAATCGGAAATGCGTTATGCAAATAAATGCCACGAAGGTCAATATGTGTGTTTAATTTTTGACAGCTAAGTACAAAAATCTTGCTGATATAATGGAAACGGGTCGTCTGATCAGTCATATAAGTTACCAGCTTGAAGCATTTAATAACAAGGTGTCAACTGCTTGTAAAGATATGTCAAATAGCATTTTATTGAAATTGCCTTAATGTTGAATTTCGCTATTTCAATGCCTGACAAGTCATAAACTGTAATAAGATAACGTGATACAATAAATTTAGAAATTGGAGACAATACAGTGTGGGTTTCTGTATCTACACAACTTCAGCATCACAAAACATGTAATTCATTTAAATGATAAAAAAATAACATGTTCCATTTTTCTTTTCTTTTTATGACTCAAGGGGACGTTGAGAAAAAATAAGCGACTTATAGAGGGCGAATGCTCATGTTTCAGTTTCTCAAACGTTATTTTCTTGAAAGTTGCAACACTTTTTAATCCCTGTCTACTGAGGATAATTAAACGAATGATGAAATAACATTTCTTTTAAATAGGAAACGTATGTTAATTCCGCTCAACCTCATTACGAGTGTCAATGATACATACACAATAAAAAATATGCTCGAATGTACCAAGTACCAGTATAATTTACGGTACATTTGGTACGTAGTGTACTTTATTGATTTATGTCATTTTAGTAAGGTCATTGACGCTATTGCATGAATGGAAAGACTGTGGTTTTTTATCACCAAATCGACAGTATAATTCCAATTTAATTGATTTTAGACTTTGGTCGGAAAGATGTTTTAAACGATTTCTTCATATTTTTCAAAGTTAGTGGACCTTAACTTTAAGCTTACTTTCAAATTATCTTCATATTGAAATTAAGTATATTTTATAACTTTTTGGCCGTAGCTACAAGATGTATGTGTTTTAAAATTAAAGCATATGTCTATAGTTAAGTTAAAACTTTTGTTCGAAGTTTGTAGCAAAATGCTTACTGCGCAAGTCTTTATTTTATAAGCTACTTCACATGCATTACGATTTATAAATTAGTAATCTTATCAGTGGATGCATGTTACGGAAACGAGTGTTTGTAAATTGTTAGTGTTCAGTGTACTCGCAAAGTAAATACATCTGACAAGATTATCGTTGGAAAATGGGAAAAGACAAACATGGTTTCATTTGTATGTTAGTCAATCTGTGTATAATCAGATTCATATGCATATATTGTTTTATTATGTTTGTCGTGTTGTATAGTTAACTGAAACAGCATGGAACTTAAATGGTCATTGCAAGGTAAATATATTTATATTAATTAAATTAAGTTTAATGCATCAATTACCATTTAATGTGCGTGTTTATATTGTCTCCACAACTGCCTCTGATGCGATTAAATGTTTCTCCCTAAACCAGGTATTCACGGAACGTTTTGCCCTTTATTTGCATAAACTGCGCGTTAAAATGCCCTTTTTGAAAGTAATGCGCCATGCCCCTTTGCCATCCTGGGAAAAACACTAGAGCCGCTACATGTAATATATTTGGCATGTAAAATTGTATAATGTTGCTCTCCAAACTTCTTCTCAAATTATGCATTCGGCGAAAATAGGACATCGCCTTATATAAACTTATATATAGCTCTAAAAGTTTGTAATTAGTACTCGGAAATCACAAATTATAAAGATTTAGTAATGGGCATGTAATGCGGTCCTCAACAACAATTGTTCAAATCATGACTGGCTCACATGCTATATATACAGAAAAGATAATAGTTTATTTGTAAAAAAGGGCCAAACAACCTAATACAGCATATAACAAAACAAACAAATACTAAATCCTCGCTGATAAAATTTAATCCTATGACCTTTAGATCTCAGGAAGGAAGACAACTCTTTATGTACAGTTTAAATATATTTATGATGCTTACATCCCTTTACCTGGTTCCGATGCTTTACTACAGTTTTGTGAAAACAGTTCGAGCCATCCTATAATTCGACCCTCGCAAAATTGAGCCATCCGACATAAATTTATATGAATATATAGCAATAAAAAATCTGTGCTTCGAGGAGAGTTCGAGCCAACCGAAAATTCGAGTCAACCGAGTTCGAGCCATCGGGTTTCGACTGTAATTAATGTATTAAAACGTGTTCGGTGTGCTAGTAACTATGCTGTAAAGAATTAAAGACCGCGGAAAATAGTTTGTCAAATTAGAAGATGAATTAACACGATGTTGAAAATATCTTTGAGATCATATCACTCTTTGCTTGGATATACATTGTATTATACGAATTTAAATTGTTCTTAGTGGATGTTTTAAAGGCATTGGGTCGTGGGATTAACCAGAGCGGCAAAATAATACTTAATTTCTAACTAAGGGCACACAGGTTGTTGACGTTCAGAATGTCCCATCATTCACTTCAGCTTCCCACGCAAATACATCTAGCCGAGTGCATATATAAAACGCACCATTTATCATGCACATTAATGTATCTACATGTATATATCTGTTTAAACTTTCATATTATAATTATTTTAATAATGCAATTCGCTTTTATAACGGGTACGAGTCTCTTCTGTAAGATAAAATTGGAATGTTTGATAATTGCTGTTCTGATACTTATCCTGATTGATCAGCAATCGCGAGCTCATGTAATAGCTATCGGGTAAGCACGTAATTAACATCGCTTGGCGTATAATAGCTTTCGCGTGTCCACGTCATGGCTTTCGCGTGCGCAACAAAAAGCGGGAACTCTAGAAACAAAAGCTAACTCGTTACCATAACCAAACGTGGTATAACACAAGTGATGATGTAGGTAAAACCTCATATATCAGCAATACACGTTTATGGTAAATTGTAGACGAAAAGCGGTGAAATGCTAAGCATTTTTTACGATTTTGATTGAGGATTATCAATAAACGAACATAGTCATATATTTATAAAAATGTTTGTCAGTTGTGTTATTTTGTTTGTTTGAATATAGTGTATACATTCTTTTTAAAACTGTGAACAAGTCCCTTTAACCTTGCACAGGTATTTTGCGAATTAAATGACGATCAATGTATTTCCTGTTTACCTGTGTTTAAGACCTGTTAATTATCGTCGATTATCATCATATCGGGGAAACACCGACTATGTTTATGCATACAAATATGCTTCACGGTGACAGACATTTTCCTTGTTTGCCGACCTTGAAAACATTGGCAGTTTTATTAGTCTTCCTATTTCGACAATCAACCCTTTAATGATACTTGATATTCCATTTGTTCTATGAACAAGTGTATCGATAATCATTTTAACAGTTGTGGTTAAAGAGTTATGTCTAATCTATCTCGTTATCTGAATCAACAAGGTGAATATCGTTTGAAGTTTACACGAAAACATGCCAGAAAGGTCTTAAATTGTTAGCTCTTACATCGGAACTGTCTAATACCATCATGCGGACATCGTTTAATTGTTTTTTTTTTTAAGTTGTTTATTTTATAATTGGCACTTCAACAAAAAGTCAAGATACACATCTCTTATTCACGTTCTCAAATTAACCTCAAAGATTTTAGGCACAATAAAACATTATATCAAATATTACAATATATGCGTTTACTTTATGAAAGGTTTCAACGACATATGTACTCTTTCAAAATCCGTATTACATACTTACCTTAAGCATTAAATAAATGGCAAACTGTCAACCGTCTATAAAAAAAATATCCGATTACATTTAAAAGAAGCTTCCACAATCGTGGGTATCGTCATTGGAAAGCTTTACAAAGGATACATTGTATTGAAATAACGTTTTATCATCCGTCTAGATATTGGGGAACATCATGCGTGCTATTAATGCAAACCAATTAGCATCACAAAAATACGTTTTATTTTAATAATGCATTATGTTACTAATGTCTTGTTAAATGTTTGTTATATTCAGACTAACTGAAACATTTGCTTTGAGTAATTTGTTACTTATGCTCCGGTTTTGCAAACATTACATTCATGAATGCTGCAATACTAAAATGTCATGATTAAATCGACTCCAAACTGAAATTTAGTATGCGTGAACAAGTGATTCGAATATGTGAATGAAGTTCTATTCGAATAAACTGGCATTTCCCGCAATAACATTGATTTACAATTTGTGATATTCCCATGTTTTCAAATAATAAATGTATTACAACGTGTACGTATGTGCTACTAATTATGTTGTAAAGAACTAAAGAGCGCGGAAAATAGTTTTTCAAACTAGAAGCAAAAAAATGCATCATGATATAACACGATGTTGAAGACATCTTTTCGATCATGTCACTCTTTGCTAAGATATACATTGTATAAAAACAATTCAATATGTGCTAAGTGGATGTTTTTCAGGCATTGGGTACTGGGATTAACCAGAACGGCAAAATAATACTTAATTTCTAACTTAGGGCACACATCCTGTTAACATTCAGAATGTCTCATCATTCGCTTCAGCTTCCCACACAAATAAATCTAACAAAGTGCATGTATAAATCGCACCATTTATCATGCATTTTAATGTTGCTACATATATACATTGTTTTAAACTTACATATTTGTTAATTGTTAAAGATCCAATTTGCTTTTATAACGCACACGAGTCTTTTTTAGGAACGTAACATTTGTATTCTAAAAAAAGAACGTATCCTCTTTATTTGTAAAATGTGATATTTATTTGTATACGATATTAGTTCTAATCTCATTATGATTAGTCCTCTTCAATTGAATAATGCAAAGAGTTCAACAAGACATAATTAAGGTTTTGGTTTCTTTTAATGTGGTTATCTGTAAAACACAATTAGTTTTTAGTCGTAAGAATACGAAAGCGGATACCAACCTTTACTCTAATCGATATCTTCCTTTTTTTCAAGCATGTTTTATATTTTAATGAACACCTATACTTAAATAAATGACAAATACCAGAACAATTAGTTTTTAGTCGTAAGAATACGAAAGCGGATACCAACCTTTACTCTAATCGATATCTTCCTTTTTTTCAAGCATGTTTTATATTTTAAAAAACACCTATACTTAAATAAATGACAAATACCAGAACCTGTAGGGGATATTTGTAATTGATACCCCTTGATTGTACGATTGCACTTGCGGTTAAATCACATGATGAAGTATTTGAACTGACTAAGGACAAAGTTTGTATATTTTTGCTTACGGTAACATTCATTGAATACAATCGAAGCTCAATCACCTGTAAGCACAATTAATACTGTTTAGTTACATTAATATAATATTGATTGTCCTTGTCGGTTATTATTCATGCGATGCATATACTTTTGGAATTCGCGATATCAGATTTTAAGAAAAATCAAGAATATAGAATGATGACATATAACAAAACATATATCAGTGTTGTATATTGACAATATATAAATGTTCTTCACAAAAAAATACTGCGGAGCTTATCGAGTAGAACGTACAGAAAATTACAACTTAAACCCATTAATGCCTAGCGTCTAGAAAAAAGGCATTGGCAAACGGCGTAGACCCTGATGAGACGCCGCATCATGCGGCGTCTCATCAGGGTCTGCGCTGTTTGCTTAAAGGAATTGCTGTAAGAAATATTCTCAATATGGAAATAAATAAACTAGACATCCCTAATTTTGGAAATAAATTGATCCAATTTAGAAGGATGTGAGAGTCCACTAGGCATAAATGGGTTAATATTATGGTTCAAACATTAGCACGAACATTGCCTGTAACGTCTGAAGGCAGGCTTGCATATAGTGAAACGGTTCACTAAATTATTTATGTAAAGGCATTCCTAATTCTAACAGTTTCGAATAGTTTGTGATATTTATTTAACTAGATACTGGACGTTTTATTTTTCGAAACAAATACAGGTCTGGAAACCGAAATATAAACTTTGCCTCGCTTTGATGTGTCTGAATGGGCGGGTGAGGCCTATTGTGAACATGCCTATTATGTAGAATCTTAACAGAGGAAACGCCGATATTTTAGGATCAGGAGGTAAAAGAGTTATTACATCATATCCTTGAAACTTGACAGAGGAATACAGTTAAATAGCAGTGGGTTTTTACAACTGAATGGCTAAAGAGGATTGTGTTTGCGATATCAGTCTATCCGTCAAAAGAGGACTGCAGTGTTAGATGTTCGGACGCTGAACGCTTGTGTTATTGAAATACACACTTTGTATATTGATTATTTTTGTTTAAGGTTTTAAATATGGGTAATGCCAGTACGCGACCAAAGGGAAAATACTTAAACGAAATCATTTCAAAATGTACGAACTTGGAAATCGACGACGCCATTCAAATATTCAAGGATTTCCAGCGGCAATCAGGGGGGAAAGGCAAGCTAAGTGAAGACGATTTTGTTAAAGTCTACATTGAAGCTTTTCATGGAAAGAGCGAAATTTCTGCTCTTGCCAGAAACATCTTCCATGCGTTCGATACCAACCATAATGGCTTTTTGGAGTTCGAGGAATTCGTTACCGGACTGAGCGTCACGGAAGCATGTCTTGTGGAAGCGGACCAAGAGATGAGAATAAAGAAGATGAAATGGGCCTTTGACGTTTATGACAAGGACAGGAGTAACACTATAGATCGCCATGAAATGCGTCTCATCGTACGGGTAACGAAATTTTTATGTTTCTGTAATTTTTTTAATTCTGTAACGGCTTAAATAATGGCATTTTCTGCACCTGTGAAGTTGATACATTTTTCTTAAATTATGTTAATTTATTGTAATTATGCCTTTCGGCTCATGGATGCCGCAACACAATATAAAATATAGATTATGTAAAATAGTATTGTGCTTGTAGTCTTCGTGTCATTAATATCTTTAAACAGATACACGGCCGGTCGAACTGCCTTCATTACGACAAAAAAACAACGTGATTATGTGTTCGCTGTGAATAAGAAATATTACGAGTTTAAAACCAAATACCCCCGTTGGTAATCGTGTGTATAAAGTTATCGTCTCCTGTTGTACAATATATATTACCGGCATTTATTAACTTTAACGAGTGCTTTGTCCATAGTTTGGTACATATACATGTATATGTGTATATTTTTATCTGCCATAATGACGAACCATACACTAATTGTCGTCGCTGTCGTTCTCAAACCTCGTAGCTACAAAATGCCAACTTTTCAGGAGAGAGAAAAAACCTTCTCATTTTTTTATAACGATGTTGTATAAATTGAAATTCTGTAAAAAATACCAAACAAATGAAGCTGCAAAATACGGTATAAGCCGTAGACGCGTAAGTCATACTGATAAGTCATACTGACAGTCAGACATGGTAGCTACGATATTTTGTCACCACAGTTTTGTCATTTTTATGAGGTACGACAATTCGTCCTGATAGGAAACCTCGTAGTTGCAAATAAAAAAATATATAAAAACGTTTTTGTAAATTTGTCAAAACGAAACGACGTACCTATATGTGAAATGGCGTCGCTACGACTTTTCGCCAGGAAAAAAGCCAACAATCATTCTACAACATTTCGTCACGTGGCTTTTTCAAGGGCTCTGATTGGCGTAGAGCTACGAGATATAGCACAAAACACGCGCCAGACTTCATATATTCGGAAAAGACGATAAAAATATTTTGAAAATTTTGGAGCTACGAGGTTTGAGAACGACAGCGACGTTGTATTACTATATGCCCAGTGAACATTTAATAAAGCACACATTTGTAATTCGATGAAAAAAAATGAAAAATATGATTTTTTTAAATAAAATGCTAATTAAATTCAAATATTGTTTGTTACACGAAATTACAAATTTAATTAATACGTTGATCTCGAAGCATTGTGTGTTTGCAAAATGTATGTGTATATAAAATAAATTACCATACTATTGGACCTTACACTTGTAGAGAGACAAAACTAAAATGTTCCTGAATTGTATATAAGAAAAACTTACACTAAGCACTTCCATCTATAAAATATGCAGCTGTAATTTATCGCCATTAGATTTTACAATAGATAGCACGAAATTTACACATATACTTTCTACATTAACTTGCTAATTTAATTATAAATGAACACATACTTATGTGTTTCCTTTGATCTTTCTTTTTAATGATTTTGTTACTAGCACATATCAGGTGTCCACATGATTCGTGGTAATTTTTTTTATTCTGCTGTAAAAATAATCGTGAATGCTTTAAAATGATAATATCAATGAAGATTAACAGTACTATTTAATCATTGAAATAACGTTAATATCTTAGAACGAAATCTATATAAAAAAACTATCGTAAGTTATTGCATCATATGAGATGTGACTCGACATGTAGGTAAGTGCACAAATATATGCAAACATATACATAGAACCTCACCATGCACAGTATGACACATGTATAACTTTAAAGTAAACACATACCGAGACATCGCTAATTTTACAAATTAACATACACAACGGCACGCTCTCTGTTAAGTATGATATAAATGTAAAAGTGTGCTTTAAAAGTATCACAATGCTTAAACTATTTTACATTAAAACTCTACATTCCGAAGACTGTATTTAAAAAATGCATATGTTGCCATATTCTTGAGAATGCTGCATTTCAACTTCCGTTTTCGGTAGATCTAGCATCGAGAATTTTTGTTAATCAATAGATAGGGTCGTTTCGTCGACTTCGTTGATATGTTGAACATAAACAGTTGGAATCAAGATTAAAAAGTATTAAAGGATTTTGAAAATTCGAGAAGCAGTTATTCAAAAATAAGCTTTCGATTTTCGATTTAATATAATATTGGAACCATTAACAACGATTTGGGGCTTTAATGCACGTATCGAACTTTTTTCTGTAAAAAATCAAAATGCGAACATATTCAAACAGAATTTGACAAATTTAATTTATTTTTGTATAGAATTGAGAACTATATTTATTAATTATGGTATTAATACCGCCTTCCGCTTGACTTTTAAGGCCGTTGCAGACGTGGTAACAGTCGAATTGTTTCTCGGTGAAGAGACACCAGACGAGTTTGCTGATCGTCTCTTCGAAGAAGCAGACGAAAACAGAGACGGCAAGATAACGTTCGAGGAGTTCCAAAAAGCTGCCGAACACAACGACACGCTTGTGAACATGTTACTTCCCGCACCAGTATGAGTGGAGACTACCATTTAACATGTTGACCGTATGGAAGAGAACAATGCCCCAAGCTCATTTAGCAAAATAAATGTGACATAATCTCACATATTAGCACTTGAACCGGAAATTAAACGACCGTACACTTCCTCATGTTTTCACCATTTTAAATCTAAAGATTGGTTAATTATCGAAAACAAAATGGAAAATGAATGTGTTTGTATCGCATGCTTACCATTTTGACAAACATTTACTAGACTGAAAGTCTTGTTAAAGCGATGTACTAGTATCTTATTATTTTATTTTCCCTATTACCCATGACAATCACGCAATATGGAAATGTTTTGATTTCATTGATGCTATGTGTATGGGTGACATGTGATGCTCAGCGTGTTGGCCGACACTCCTGTAAACAAAGGCCTCCATGTGTTTTTGCATTGACCGTTCCAATGCGATAACATCAGATGTCTTCATTTTCGGTGTTTATTTGTGTGGTGTAAGTGTTCCATTTCAAATAAACCTTCAAATGTGTTCCTGGACTTTATAAGTAATTACTGACCAAGATAAATAGCATTTTAGTAGAATTATACCCCATTTTGTACCAAGCAAGTTCATGTAAGTTGAAATTTAGATTAAAGTTCGGATGCAATACGTTAATATCTATGTTACTACAACAGATTTGCAATTGAAAACACTGACATATGCAATACGTAAATATCTATGTTACTACAACAGATTTGCAATTGAAAACACTGCCATATGCAATACGAAAATATATATGTTACCACAACAGATTTGCAATTGTTATCACTGCCATATGCAATACGTAAATATCTATGTTACTACAACAGATTTGCAATTGTAATCACTGTCATGTGCAGTACGTAAATATCTATGTTACTACAACAGATTTGCAATTGAAAACACTGTCAATCAGAATAATTATACGTCTTTTTGTGTCTACGTAACTTCAAGTTTATGTTTTCGATCAACAACTCGAAGTTTCTCTATCTATCGCATATATTGAAATACAGGCGCTGAATGTACTAAAGTTATTCTCTTGCGTATAAACAGAGGCACTTTACTTTGTTGTAAACACAACTTTGGTCTTCAAACCCGGAGTGCGTTAGTTTTTTAGTCAACACCACAGTGCGTTTACGTTAAACACACATATGCCTATTACATCCTCATTTTGACAGTTCAGTCATGATTATCATTCTCGTCGTCATCATCATCATCAGCATCATCATCATCATCATCATCATCATCATCATCATCATCATCATCATCATCATCATCATCATCATCATCATCATCATCATCATCATCATCATCATCATCATCATCATCATCTTCATCTTCATCATCATCATCATTACCATTATCATCATCATCATCATCATCATCATCATCATCATCATCATCATCATCATCATCATCATCATCATCATCATCATCATCAAAGTCCCTATCATATTAATGATTATCACAATAACTAAATTCACAATCATCATATCATAATGTTTCCATCATTATCATCATCATCATCATCATCAACGTCGTAATTGACAACAGCAATTTTCCCGTCACTAGATTACCAATATTTTAATAAAGAAAGATGAACAATATCCCTTCACTTTGATATGAACATTTCAGGAATAATCATTCTGGTTTCTGAATAACTGCTTCTGATGACGATGAAGATTATGGCTGTGATAAGGATAAGGATAACAATAACAATAAATATCTTTAAAAAGATATACGGCGTTGATGCGACCATGTATTTTAATGAAAGTAGTGAGTGATATTAAGATAATATATTGTAATGTATTAACAAATACAAATGAAGAACGAGAAGAGGTGAGATTGTCTGTTTCATTGTCAATAAGTATTGTAATGACTAGGTTTTCATAATTGAACGAGTAATACATTAGTTTCAATAGGAAAAGAAAACATATTCGCCACTGAAATACTATGAACATAATGTTGGAATGAAATAAAAGATAGTGTGTTATAATGTGTACAGGTGTTAGTAGAATGTAAACATAAAAGACTCAATATTGCAAGCATCATAGTGATATGAAATTTTTGCAGAAAAACAGAACTTAAAAAATGAACAAAACAAAGTACAAAGAAACATATTTACACTAATAAACGCAACTATGGATTATAATAAATCAAAGACAGATATATTTCCAACACCTATATATTTCCTTAGTATCGCGGGCTACCGCCCCCAAACACCCGCTTTGTCGATAGTGGCATACAACTGCGTGCCGGTAAAGTGCAATCTAGCTTGTTTTTTTACTGTTTAGTGTGGCCGCTACGGCATGTAAACAATAGATTCTTTTAGTTGTAGAGAAATGTGATTAATGCTATACTGCTTCGTAAACTAAGGAGAAACGTTTCGATGTAATGTTTTGTATCATGGCAGTTTTAATTTATTGTAATTTACAAGTAATTTACAATATATTCATATTTCAGTTCAAATGATATGCATCCAATGTTTTAGTCTGGGAACCAGACTACCAATGTTTACGGTGATTTTTGTATTATTAGCCAATGCACAATTCGGGTTTATTCATTTCGGATCTATCATGAATGAAGGTCATCTAAGGTCAAAATGACGTTAAACAGCTATGCCGAAAAATTGTGAAGATGAACATATGGATTATTTACCACTGCGACCCGCTCATAGTCGACGATCACTTACAACAAACACCGACCACAGTACACGTGTTAAATTCCAAAATCTGGTTCAAAGCAAAGTGCTTCCATTCAGTAATAGGAGATGAACATCAATTTTGGCTTGCGGTTAAACAGGACACAATTCTTTTTTTTTCTTCAATAGTATCAACACCGTATACAAATAAAAATCTAAAATGGTGAGGGGTTCGTTTGAGCTATTGCTTTTCAATACAATCTGCGCAGTGTTTATTCAATACATTCT
The DNA here is from genome assembly GCF_020536995.1 of Dreissena polymorpha. Lineage (NCBI taxonomy): Eukaryota > Metazoa > Mollusca > Bivalvia > Myida > Dreissenidae > Dreissena > Dreissena polymorpha. The sequence continues at coordinate 8,565,671 of NC_068370.1, read as the reverse complement.
TTACGTTCATCCATAAATAATTGTTAAATCATGCACTTGCGGTTTAACAGTTATAATTTTAGTACACTGTTTACATGTTTTAAGGTTCATGGGGGGGGGGATAAAATTCATTAAAACTTCGCTTTGGTTTTTCTTCATTGAATGTGGTACAATATGGTCAAACTATATATCATTTTAAAGCTAAAGACGGATAGAATAACATAAACACATTTTTGACATTCAATATTTGTGTGCTTTATTCATATTTTGGTTTAAAACCAATACATTTTTACACTAATTTACAAAATCTCAATCTAAAGTTAGGAAGGATATGCACTACCTTAAGTTGAATAAATACAAAGCTATATACATATACAAGGTCAAGTTAGCAACATTTCACAGAAAATTATTGTCATAAAACAACAAATGAGTTTTTATTCAACTGCCTTTTTAGGATAAATATCCTAAACAAAGTTCTAAAAATAACTACTTTTTAAAAATCCAGGTATGGTGGATAATAAGAGTCACAATTCTATTTCAAAGGCTTAACAAATTTGTTATTTATCTCTCAACCAAATTGCAAATTTAAACCATCTCAAATTGAAATAGATTGCAGACGACATATAAAATTGTAAAGATATAAAGAAATTGGCAAAACGATTGATTTTATATTTCGATTCATTCTACCCATTTTGAAAGCGTGGCCATCGCTGTGATCCGTAGAAAAACGTGCAAAACAAATCGGTCGAAACCACGTGCAGTGGTGAGTAAACCGGGTATGTGTATACACATACCTGACAAAACACATACTTATTTTGATAGTTGGGTGGCAACTAGTAAAAAAACTATTCACATTAATCAGCAAGAGATCGCACTAAATAACAGAAATGACCACGTAGAGATATCATCACTTACCCTATTTCAAATATTTTCCAGCTGAAAATTGTCCCCCACACGTCTTTTTTAGTTTATTTGTATTGCTTTTCTGGAGCCGTAGTGCATCTCACAGAATACCCACCCAACTTCCGTTGTTTTCACTTTCGTTATTAAAAACTCCGTTTAAAAGAATTATTTCTACTTTTAGATTGTTAAAGCGATGTATTATTATATATTATCAATAGAATAGTATACCGTGATGAATTGAACGGAGTTACGTATCGATCTTTCTGTCAGTCTGTAAGCGTACTATTTTATGCGCAATAATATAATACATGTGATTCGACAACGATTGTAAACATTGGTGAAATGCTTCTTACATAGTTATTCTTTTGAGTGTTTATGAGGTCTGATCGTGAAATTTGCAAACATCAACGGAAAGATTACAATCCAATGCATTTGTCATCGTATACCGTTTGGAATGTCAATTAGGCGATGAGTGAGTTTTTAGCATGTTTCTTTCTATTTTATTAATTCAAAAATGGCTGCCCCCATGGTGATGAAATGACATGTGTTCGAGTTTTGATATTTCTAGATATGTAACCTTTTTTACTATTTAAGCGTAACTTGCCCTCGTCAATGTCGATATTATTCACTAGTTATATAATTTTCCGCCGAAATACGTGGAATAAACATGATTCAGATTTTTGAAAATAATGTATATTTTAGTGTTAAAATCGCTTTGTATTTTGATTGATTTTGTGGATGTTATGATACGTTGATGTACAAAATTGGTAGCTGTTTGAAGGAAAAACATCCTTTAAAGCATATATGTATACATGTTCAATGTGGCACTCTTCCTTTAGTCAAATTTGAGTTCAATGCTAGGGGTCCCACATTTTTCAAAATGAAGCCTCTACATGAACCTTAATACAAACAATCGTTCATATATCTATTCGTTTCAATTAAATGTATCGCCTCGATAGCAACTAAATGTTCACCTAAGTCACGCGTAACTAAATTTATCTGACCTCAATAGTGTTGCTTAAATCCGAATTAACACTAACACTATTGTATGTGTACAACGAACATTGACTGTCAACATGTTTTAAAATGCAATCGTGTTAATGTATTTACTTAAAAACACATGTCTCAGCATAAATATTGAAGAGGTATGGCCTGTGTTTACCTTACGTAAACAGCACATTCACCGACTAAACGTAAATGGCTCAATCATTTAGTGAGAGGACGAATTCGGCATTGTATAATTTCATTTCTTGTTACTTAAAAGTTAAGCATGCGCGCAAATCAATAAAAAAAATATATTAAAACTGTTTAAACATATTAAAGCGTAATCAACTTCTTCCTCAAAACGATGCATGCGTTTGAAATATTATATCATATCAAAACGGTTATTCTAATCTCCACGAATAAGGAACTTTTTAACACAAATTTTGTTATGTAAAATCGCTTGATGATTCTCTCAAGGTTTGACCACGTTACTTGGACGTTTTGTATCTCACTGTTTTGCAGTCATTCATCCATGCTATAAAGTTTCTGTTGCCGCTGAATGTTTTCATAGATTAACCCATACAAATAATAAAAATTGAAGTCTTCTTAACAAAATGTAAAACTTTGATTATCTCTGCTCACTTCAAATGGAACTCCTATCTTTGCGCGAATGAGGGTTTCATGTGAAACGTGTGTATCTCATATAGAAATGTTAAACACATACAAAAGATTAATTGTAATTAAATCCAATGCTATGGACATTACTGGTTGGCAAGCGTCAATGAAGGAAAGGCACAAATGTAACTTATATAGAAAAAAAAAACTTGCTTTAAAGTTTATCAAATTCAATTAAATTGATAAAAATAAAAATTGCGTTCTTGGCATTGTCACATTTATTGTTTCAATTTATAAATGTTCAGCATAAAGTTTACATATCTTTATAACTACTACAGATATTCAACTTCAAATACATCGCCGTGGTCTTTTTATCAGATGTCTGATACAAAATGTATTTATACTATCAATGCGGATGTCGATCGCGTTATATTTTTATAACCAAAGTGTTGCTAATTGAAAGATTTATTTTACATTTATCATGGGAATCGATTATGTTATTAATGGTAAAACTCAATTTATATTTTCGAATACCAAATTCCTATCTGAACAAAGATCAATCATGCACATACAAAATAAACCACTGTTAAATAAAAGATTAAAGCAGATACGTATATTTGAACGACTGAAAAAAGTCAAAATTACAGGCATGTATGCATAAACGAGTGGGCGTTATATTCGTTAATTGAAAGTAATATTATGTAAATACAAACACATTATATGAACCTTATCATTATTATGCTTTTAATACATCATTTGTTTATTCGATTCTGCTGCTATCTCTTATAATAGGTAATAAATAAATTGATAAATCGAAAAATCGATCAGTAGATAAATGGATTAATACATATATACATGAATACATTAAAACATGAATACATTAATACAACATTAATACATTAAACATAAATACATTCATTAATTAATACATCCATGCATTAAAACGTTCATTAATTCATACATGCATACTTTTAAAAATGGTAAAAACAAAACAAGGAAGTATTCTTATCATACCACCGCATTTATATATGCCTGATATAACGTTGCCTGATATATTTTTTTTATATCATGGTCAACAGGAAGTTCTTATATCAGTCAATAAATCAGGCTCGGCACGAATAAAATATCGACTCGGCAAGCCTCGCCGTTATATTATTCTTAGCCTCGCCTGATATACAGAGAATAACAGGTTACTGCCTGATCTTTTTGTAATATATCAGGCAAGGGTTATTTTATGCGTGCCGAGCCTGATATATTACAAAACGATGGGACAGTAATCTGTTTTTCTGTTTATAATACCACATTTTCCTAAAAATCTGCAAACCAATCCATTTTTTATATTGAAAATGTACGGATCCCCGCTGATTTTGCTGATCCGGCTTTTACACGTTGGCATACATGTAACAACGGCGTTCGAAAAGACGACATAAATAATCGCTTATTTTTAACATCGTATGGAGAAAAAAAGTTGTTTGCACTACGAATGAGAAGAGTACACCCGCTTTTATTATAATCGTCTTGAATTGGAGATGATGAATGGACTGCAGCGATAAATTTAATCGAAGAACATGCTTCAACGAATAGTTTTGAGACGCTATTTTGGAGATGTGTATTGAAATTGGCATTTTGATGATGGTGTTAATATTGATATAAGCGTGTTTAATCGTTTGTTAAATAGTTGAGGATTAGCATACAGTTAGCATTTGTCTTGACTTTCAGTGCAACACTTGCTTATGTAATGACTATATCGATATTTAAGATTTATTGGCCCATTGATGACGTCATTTAACTCCTGTAGTGCGGGCTGTGGTGATTTAAAAAAAAAAGTTTTTTTTTTATTTATGACTTTCGACTAGAATAAAATATGTACGTTCTTGGTATCAAATTGTTTGTTTTGTTGAACCTGATTCATGTTGATAGAAATTGTTGACTTTATTGCAAATCCCACGTAACTCCAAACATTGACTGATATAAGAACTTCCTGTTGACCATGATATAAAAAATATATAAGGCAACGTTATATCAGGCAGATGTCAATGCGGTTGTATGATAAATTACAAAACGATGGTACAGTAACCTGTCATTCTCTATATACTCGGTAAGGTCAGAGATTGCTTTTATGTCTTCACGATAAAATTGCTTATCTCTATGTCCAATTCCGTTGTTTTTTTCCTATTACTTTATTTTGTTTTTGGTTTTTGTATGTATTTAAAATAACAACATAAAGGGCAGGTGTCCAATAGTACTTTTTACCGAAATTCCATAACTGCATATGTGTGACGTGTTTTCTATTCATACAGACTTTCAACGCGCACCATGCCATAACAGGAAAGATTTGGGAATACGACTTTGTTTAAGTTTAAAAGAAAACAGTCCATAGTAAAACTGACGTAACGATCCTTGCTGAGAACATATTCCAAGCGTTTTGTTCGGACAACATCGGTTATGATGACTTCGACGAGTTTTTTGTTTGACTGAGTATCGCTGATGTATGAGCAGTGAAGAACCGGAGGGGAAAATGAGATGACTGCGATGGGTAGTCAAAGTCTACGAGTGTATTGTGACTGACGCAGATGTAAGCACTGCGATGAGTGTTCAACGCGTATGACAGAGACACAGCGACTCCATAGAAAGGCATGATATGCTAGTTATTACTCGTGTATGTGGTTAAGTGTTTTAGCTATACAATAATTTCACCCTTTATTTCCTTAAGTTTTGGATTGGTCATAAACGGTTTAAATTAAAATACAGTTATTTATTCACCATATAGTGCATTATGAAATCATTCTTTTACAATCCATTTATAGACATCGTTTCCGTTTTTATATAAAAGACAATTTCGTATTCGTTACATCTTTTCCATGGAAAGAAATGACACCTCTTTCTTATTTACGTTCGCAAAACAGGAGTTATTCAAAAAGCGTTATGAAAATGAATGCCATGAAGGCCATGAAGGCCAATATATGTGTTTACTTTTTGACAGCTATTTACAAGATCGTGCTGTTAGAATAGAAAAGGGTCTTCTGAGCAGTCATATAAGTTACTAGCTTGAATCATTTTATAACAAGGTGTCAACCGCTTGTAAAGATATGTTCCATAACATGTAATTGACATTGCCTTAATATTGAATTTCGCTATTTCAATGCCTGACAAGTCATAAATTGTAACAAGATAACGTGATATATTCAATTTCGAAATTGGAGACAATATTGTTTGGGTTTCTGTATCAACACAACTTAGCATCACAAAACTTGAACAGGCAATTCATTTAAATAATAAAAATATAACGTGTATCATTTTTCTTTTCTTTTTATTACTCAAGGGGACGTTGAGAAAAATTAAGCGGCTTATAGAGGGCGAATGCTCATGTTTCAGTTTCTCAAACGTTATTTTTTTTAAAGTTGCAACACTTTAAAATCCTTGTCTTTTGAGGATAATTCAACGAATGATGATTTATTTATTCCGCTCAACACTATTACGATTGTAAATAATACATAAAAAAATATGCTCGAATGTACCAAGTACCAGTATAATTTACGGTTCGTTTGGTACGTAGTATACTATATAGATTTATAGATTTATGTTGATTTAGTAAGGTTATTGACGCTATTGCAGGTATGGAAAGACTGTGGTTAATTATCACCAAATCGACAGTATTAGTCCGTTTTCATTGATTTAAGACTTTGCTCGGCAAGATGTTTTAAAACGATTTCTGCATATTTTTCAAAGTTAAAAGACCCTGATTGTAGTTTAATTTCAAATTAGTTTCAAATTGAAATTAAGTAATTTTTATAACATGTTTGGCCGTAGCCACGAAATGTATGTGTTTAACAATTAAATCATATGTCTATAGTTCAGTAAGGTATAAACTTTGCTTCTAAGTTTGTAGCACAACGCGAACGGCGCAAGTTTTTATTTTGTTAGCTTCTACATATGCAATTACTTTCGATTTCAACAAAGACTTCATTGTTAATTTTCTTTAGATTTAGATAAGTTATTTGTGAAATACACAGGTCCACATGAGACTTTGTCAATGCATCGTGCTTTTGTTGTAAACAGAAAAATCGAATCTGCATTTATTGTTTTAAAACAAACACGTCGACTCGGTGATTCGCTCAAAAAATGAAAAGAAAAAACAATTTTTTAACCATACTTAAAATAAATAGCATACAAATAGCATGCGCATCCTTGAATTAATACGAATTCAACCTATATAAACAAATTTTATCATATTGATGGGGATTGTAAATGATGATAAAACACATGCATTTGCACACACCTAGTCACAATCTTTTCTCATTTAACAACATATGTATGCAAAATGTTTTTTTACCAATTCAGCAATTATGGATGTTAAAGGTGTGAATTTCCGCTGCTGTTGCAACACAATGCTTAAATAATATTCTATTTAAATTCTGTTCAGCGAAGACTGTAACCAAGTGACTATATTTAATGTTTTCGCTTCGTAAAATATGACTTTCAACGCAATGACTGTATATATGATCCATACGGAATCTGCATCTTACCGGTTACATTTGACATCCTGTTATTATCCGCGATAATACAACATCAAATTAACAGGTTTTTTTTCAAATCGTGCTATGAGAATTGTGCAAATGTGCAAATCAATAACTTTTGCTCGTCGGATTCAGTGTTGACGAGAAGAGTTTAAACGGCAGTATCAGCTAGCTTTCGAAGATACGAATGTACTATACAATTAGACAAGCGTTTGCGAAATAAGTACATAATGATTCATACTATGGCTAATAAACGACAATTTGAAGTTCTGATCCGTTAGCCAGAAGTATTAAATAACCACGTATCGGAATGTTTTTTACTGGCTGTTAATCATCGATAGTGCACTCGCTATTTCGTTTCTCATATGATCTGAAAAATACGAGAACTATACTTGGCATTGGATGACCTGCAAACTTCTAGTTAGATTCTTGCACAGAATTCACTCGTTCAACAACTTTAAAATCACTGCCAATTAATTCAATATATAATGAGTTTTTGTCTGACTGGCCTTTTATATGCATACCCAAATAATATTCTTGTTTTTTTTTAATTCATGCGAATGAAAAGGTAAAATCATTGGTTATTTTTAAAAATCAACAATTAAAAATAGAACGTGATTTTTTTCTTAATAATTGGGAATCAAAATCCCCTTTCACTTGTGTTTTCGGGTCGTGGCACGCGTGGTTACGGTCAAAGCATTTTTGATGGCGAGCCGCCAAACGAGTTTGCGGATCGTCTGTAAGAAGAAGCAGACGAAAACAAGTATGGCAAGATAATGTTCGAGGGGTTCCGAAACGTTTCCGAACCTGATGCCACGCTTGTGAGTATGTGACTCCCCGCACATGTATGGGTGTCGCAAAGACCATTTTGAAGTAAACAAAAAAACATTAAGAAAGGCGAATGTAATTCATACAGTGAAATAATTTAGTCGAGTGAATCATCGATTCTGTTGTTCTGCATTTTGTGTCTGGCAATGGTCTGTGTGTTTGTTGTTTATTTGAAAACACAACCGGAAAGCAGTCAGATGTAAAATGCGAATACATTTGAATTTGCTTTGAATGTGCGAAGTATAGCTGCACAGGAACCAACAGTTTTGTAGTTTTTTTCTCTAAACGTAAACAATACGATGTGGAACTCGTATACGTTTTTATTAGGGTATGTTTGTGAATAATCATTGGATCGGGAGGCAAACTATTGCCATCTTGTAATCAGTTCAACGGTTTGAAGTAGATAATAATTAAGTGTTTCGGGCTTACGACAATAAAGGTATTATAATCTTCAAACCTTCAAGACGTTTCCATTCAATTTCATATAATTGACAGTATTCCGTATTTAATTCTGGCGCCAGTCCAAACTTATATGAATTGTGCGGTATAACATGACTACATACGGGTTTGAAGAGAGATTTATAGTTGATGACGTGCAATTATAATGCATTGCATTGTATTTAAACAAGTTGTTCTGACATTACTGACCTTCATGTTTGATTTGTTCTCGCGGCTGTCATTTCTTCCAATGCTTCTGTCACATTGGTACATGTACACTTATATCGAGATTATATTTGCCACTTATACATGATGTATGCACATGTGAATTGTTTATATAATGATCAGATAAACGGGCCTTTACTCAGTATTGCAGATCGTACGTTTATCATAGGTATTTCAAAAGTTTTTGTTTACTGCATGTTTTTATTATTTAGCCACTATAGCGACATTGACGATTCTCGAAAAGAGTACACATTATAAACATATCGGGTATTCCCTTACGCATTCGTTCGATGTGAATTCTATCTAAAATGAGTATATTATTTAACCGTATGAAAAAAAGTGAACAATTCAATGAAGTTTTCTAGGTTCGGGAATAATGGAAATAAAATAAAACGTGTGTGTTTAAACTAAATGTTGGATAGAAATGCGGACGATATCTGCATTTAATATTCTTATTTAAGATATCTCGTGTATAGCACACAGACAAAAAAGGTGGCAATAAAAAAGTTTGGCTGACCTACGCATGCTATTTGTTGTGTTATCGGAAACAAATATATACATGTTTAAGCCTTATACATGTAGTAGGTCTGGTAATCTGTAACCAACATTTTAAATTACGCATCAACAAACGCTTGTGCAAATAACCTCGAAGAAGAGTTATTAAGAGGTACACGTGTTTATGTTGTAAATGAAATAGCTCAAAGGTGTTTTATAAGTTATTTATACGTCATCAATTAATCAATTTATCATTATTGATAAGCAATCGCGGGCACACGTAATAGCTATTGATTTAGCACGTAATAAACATCGCTTGCGCACGTAATAGCTATCGCTACTCCATGTTATGGCTTTCGCGTGTCCACGTCATGGCTATCGCGTGCGCAACAAAGAGCGGGACCTCTAGGAGCAACTCGTTACCACGACCGCACGTGGGATTACACAAGTGTTGATGTAGGTCAAACCTCATATATAGGCAATACACGTTCTGGATAAATTATGGACGAACAGCGGTGAAATGCTATACATTTTTATTTACGATTTCGATTGATTATTATCAACGAACATATTTTTTTAATTTATGTCAGGTGTGTTAATTTTCTTTGTTTGAATATAGTACATACATTCTTTTTAAAACTGTGAACAAGTCCCTCGAACATTGCACATGTATTTTGCGAATTAAATGACGATCAAGTTATTACCGTATGTCTTTAAGACCTGTTAATTATCTTCGATTATCATCATATCGGGGAAACACCGACCATGTTTTATTCACACAAACGTGCTTCACGATGACAGACCTTTTTCTTTTTTGCCGACCTTGAACACATTTATTTACCTCGTCACTTCCTTTTTTCAACAATCAACCCTATAACGATACTTGACATTCAATTTTTTCTATGAACAAGCATATCGATTATCATTTAAACATTTGTGCTTAAAGAGTTATGTCTTTTCTATCTCGTTATCTGAATCAACACGGTGATTATCGTAAAAAGTTTGCTGTGACTAATTGAACGAAAGCTCGTCAGTAAGTGTCTTCAATTGTAAGTTGTAACATCGGAACTGTAGAATACCAGCATACAGACATCGTTTCATTTTGTTTTCAAAAAGGCGTTCGCACATTTATTTTATAAAAGGTACTTCAACAAAAAGTCAAGATACCAATCTCCTATTCACGTTCTCAAATTAGCCTCGAAGATTGTACGCACATTAAACAAGATATAAAATATTACAATATATGCGTTTACTTTATGAAAGGTTTTAACGACAAAAGTACTCTTTTAAAATCCGTATTATATCCTTACGTAAAGCATTAAATAAATGGCAAACTGTCAACTTTCTATAAAGAAATATCCGAATACATTTTTAAAACGCTTCTATAATCGTGTATATCGTCATTGGAAAGCTTTACAACGGATACATTGTAATGAAATAACGTTTTATCAACCGTCTAGATATTGGGGAACATCATGTGTACATTTAAAGGCATTAAAAACATATATTTCATTTGAATAATGCATATGCCACTAATGTTGTATTTAATGTTTGACATATTCAGGCTTGCTGATAAATAAGTTTTGAGGAAGTGTTTACTTAATCCAGAGACGTAGATAACATCTACGTCTCTGCTTAATCTCCGGTTTTGCAAACAATACATTAATGAATGCTGAAATACTAAAACGTCACTATTAAAGGGACCGTCCAACAGATTAACGCGTCGTTCGACGCGAATCGATATTTTGGGAAACTACAAGGATTGCTTAGATAGCAAAAAATACCTTCGAAGTTGACGTGAGCGTGGATGGTCGAGTGGTAAAGTCGGGAGACATTTTACTCCAAGACTCCATGAATCTAGGGGTCAGTGGTTCGAGCCCTGTAGAGGTTAACGTTTTTTCTTTTTTTTTTTAAATTGTATTCTTATTTTTTAATGGACATTTTTAGTTCAAATGTTTAAAGTTACCAATATAAAGCATTTAAAGCAGTTAATGACAAGCTTTAATACATGCCAAAATCTGTTGGACGGCCCCTTTAAATAGTCTCCAAATTGAAATTCATTATGCGAGAGTAAGTGATGCGAATATATGAATGAAGTTCTGTTCAAATAAACTGGAATTTCACGTAACAATATTGATTTACAATTTGTGCTATTCCCATGTTTTTCAAATAATAAATGTATAACAACGTGTACGTATGTGCTGCTAACTATGTTGTAAAGAACTAAAGAGCGCGGAAAATAGTTTTTCAAACTAGAAGCAATTAAAAAAATGCATCATGATATAAAACGATGTTGAAGACATCTTTTCGATCATGTCACTCTTTGCTTAGATATACATTGTATTAAAACATTTCAATATGTGCTAAGTGGATGGATGTTTTTCAGGCATTGGGTCGTGGGATTAACCAGACCGGCAAAATAATACTTAAGTTCTAACTTAAGGCACACAGGCTGTTAACTTTCAGAATGTCTCATCATTCGCTTCAGCTTCCTACACAAAAATATAACCAATTGCATGTATAAAACGCACAATTTATCATGCATTTTAATGTTGCTACATGTATACATCGTTTTAAACTTTCATAGTTTGTTAACTGTAAAGATCCAATTAGCTTTTATAACGGATACGAGTCTTTTTTTGGAACGTACCATTCGTATCCTAAAAAAACGAACGTATCCTCTTTATTTGTAAAATGTGATATTTATTTGTATACGATATTAGTTCTTATCTCACTACGATGTGTCCTCTTCAATTGAATAATACAACGAGTTCAACAAGACATAATTAATGTTTTGGTTTCTTTTAATGTGGTTATCTTTAAAACACATTTGGATTTTAGTCGTAAAAAACGAAAGCAAATACCAACCTTAACTCTTACCGATATCTTCCCTTTTCAAAAATGTTATATATTTTTGTGAACACCTATACTTAAATAAATTGCAAATACCATAACCTTTAGGTGATATTTGTAAATGATAACCCTCGATTTTGCAATTTCACTTGCTGTTAAACTCAAATGATGAAGCATTTGAACTGACTAAGGACAGAGTTTGTATATGTTTGCTTCCCGGTAACAGTCATTGAATACAGTCGAAGCTCAATCGCCTGTGTGTACAAGTAATACTGTTTAGAAATTAATATAATATTGATTGTCCTTGTCGGTTATTATTCATGCGATGCAAATACGTTTGGAATTCGCGATATCATATTTTAAGAAAAATCAATAATATATAAGGTTGACATATTACAAAACATATATCAGTGTTGTATATTGACAATATGTAAATGTTCTTTTACAAAAAAATATTACGGAGCTTATGGAGTACAGAACGAACAGATAATTACAACTTTAATATTATGGTTCAAACATTAGCACGAACATTGCCTGTAACGTCTGAAGGCAGGCATGCATATAGTGAAACGGTTCTGTAAATTATTAATGTAATGGCATTCCTAATTCTAACAGTTTTGAATAGTTTGTGATATTTATTTGACTATATACTGGGCGTATTCTTTTTCGAAACAAGTACAGTTCCGAAAACCGAAAGATTCACTTACCAAATAGAAGAGTTGATGAGTCTTAATGGGCGGGTGAGGCCTAGTTTGAACATGCATATTATGTAAAATCTTAACAGAGGAAACGCCGATATTTTAGGATCAGGAAGTAAAAGAGTTATAACATCACATCGGTAAAACTTGACAGAAGAAAACAGTTAAATAGCAGGGGGTTTATACAACTAAATGGCTTACGAGGATTGTGTTTGCGATATCAGTCTATCCGTTTAAAGAGGACGCTGAACGCTTCTATAGCATAAGGCCATTTGTGTTATTGAAATACACACTTTGTACATTGAGTATATATTTTTAAGGTTATAAATATGGGTAACGCAAGTACGCGACCAAAGGGAAAATACTTAAACGAAATCATTTCAAAATGTACGAACTTGGAAACTGACGATGCCTTTCAAATCTTCAAGGATTTCCAGCGGCAATCAGGAGGGAAAGGCAAGCTTAGTGAAGACGATTTTGTTACAGTCTACATTGAAGCTTTTAATGGAAAGAGCGAAATTTCCGCTCTTGCCAGAAACATCTTCCATGCTTTCGATACAAACCATAATGGCTTCGTGGAGTTCGAGGAATTCGTCGTCGGGCTGAGCGTCACGGAAGCATGTCTTGTGGAAGCGGACCAAGAGATGAGAATAAAGAAAATGAAATGGGCCTTTGACGTTTATGACAAGGACAGGAGTAACACTATAGACCGCCATGAGATGCGTCTTATCGTACGGGTAACAACTTTTTCCTGTGTCTGTTATTTTTGTATATACTTCACACCGGGTTAAATAACATGGCATTTGTGACACATGTGAAGTTGTTCATTATGCTCAAATTATTTTAATTTATTCTCATTATGCGCTTCGGCTCATGGATTCCGCAACACAATAAAAAGTATAGATTCAGTTTTAAAAAGTGCTTTGCTTGTAGTCTATGTGTAATTAATATCGTACAAATAGATACACGGCCGGTCGAACTGCCTTCATAATGACATAAACGTTATAATGTGTTCGTTGTTAGTGAAAAATATTACGAGTTAAAAACCAAATCACACCGTTCACAATCGTAGCTAAAATGTTATCGTCTCATGTTAAGCTGAGTGTATAACATACAAGTTTTTACTCTAATGAGTGCGTTATCCATACTTTTGTAAATATGCATGTATATGTGTAAATTTGTATCTGCCATATTGACAAACCGTAAACTAATTGTGTTAATATATGCCCAAATGAACATTAAAGAAAGCACACATTTGTAATTCAATTTAAAAGCGTAATTAAAAAATACGAATTATTAAATGAAATGCAAATAAAAGTCAAACATAGTTTGTTACATGCTATTACACATATGGTATATACGTAGATATCGAAGCGCTATGTGTTTGCAACATGTATGCGTATTCAAAATAAACTACCATATTAAAGCACCTTACACTTGTAGAGAGACAAAAATAAATTTTGCTGAATCGTATATAAAAAAACTATCTATCTATACTCTAAAAACTTCCCTTAATAAAATAATCAGCTGTAATTAATTGCAATTAGATATTACAATAGATAGCACGAAATGTACACATATACTTTCTACATCAACTAGCTAATTTCATTTAAAATGAACACATACTTACGTGTTTACTTTCTTTCGATCTTTCTTTTTTAAGATTGTGTTACTAACACATATCAGGTGTCCACATGATTCTTGTTGTTTTTTTTGTATTTTGTTATAAAAATAATAATGAATGCTTTAAAATGATAATATCACTGAAGATTAGCGGTACTATTTAATCATTGTTATAACGTTCATATCTTAGAATGAAATATATTCAACCTATCGTTAGTTACTGCATCATATGAGCTGCGACTCGACATGGAGGTAAATGCACACATTTATGCAAACATATGCATAGAACCTTTCGATGCACAGTATGAAACACGTATATATCTTTAAAGTAAACGCATGCCGAGACATCCCTTTTTACATATTATCATACAAAACGGCACGCTCGCTATACAGGATGATATAAATGTAAAATTCTGCTTCAAATGCATCAGAATGCTTTAACTGTTTTTGCATATAAATTCTATATTGCGAAAACTGTATTTAAATGCACGTGTTTCGTTTCGTGAAAGATGACTCGTTACAAAACGACAAAATATCTGATTTGCGGGCCCATAGCATACACATGGCCATACGAATTTCGACATGTAAAAGTTGCCCTATTCTTGATAACGCTATATCTAGCATCGATAATTTTTGTTAATAAATAAGTAGGGTCGTCGCGTCGACTGCGTTGATATGTTGAACATTAACTGTTGGTTTCATTATTACAAAGTCTTAAAGGAATTAGAAAATTCGACACGCATTTATTTAAGAATAAGCATTCGATTTTTAATAAATTATTGGATCAGTTAACAACGATTTGGCGCTTTGATGCGGTATTTCCAGTTGTTTAATAACCACGTATCGAACTTTTTTCCTGTAAACAATCATAATGTGGACATATTCAAACAGAATTTGAGAAATATATGTTTGTATTGAATTGAGAACTTTATTTACCATGCTTACGGGTAAGAGATTTATTTCAAAGGATCATGTTTATTGATAGATAACATTCTGGACCAAGTTGTATTCCAAAAAGATTTTCATTAAAAAATCAGCAATTAAAATAAATAAACATATGTTTGAGTTTTCAACGCTTTCAATATAATTTGGAACAAACGAGTTGTACTGACAGGAAAGGAGGATGCAGGTTCTAATTTATGTAATAGGACGTTAACATTCTAAATGGCACAGTGGTATCGCGTAAGATTTGTTCATAAAGGATCCGGATTTGAATTCTTAAAAAAAAAATATCTTTCAACTTTTCCTTGATATTTGTATTATTTTATATTAGTCTAAATGTGAATGTTTTGTAAGTTTATTATTTTAATGACCCTTTTGAAATATTTAAAAGTTTGAGAACAACTTTCGTCGTCGTGACTTATTGGATATATAATCACCGTAACGTAGTGGATATGATGTTCGCCTAGATACCGGAGGTCACGATTTCAATCCCCACTCTAGGAGTGTTCATTTAATCTGTACCAAAGGACGCAAAGTACTGGTTCTATCCTAGAAATGGACTCGAGACCATTAAAAAAAACGTCTTAGGCTTTAAATTAAATTGAGCTGAAATAAATAGGTTGAACATATGTTCCGGTAACGCCCATGAGGTGTTTGGCAACTATAATTATTTTCTATGTCTATCAATATCTGTAGTGCAATTTGGTATAAATACCGCCTTCCGCTTGACTTTTAAGGCCGTTGCAGACGTGGTTGAATTGTTTCTCGGTGACGAGACACCAGACGAGTTTGCTGATCGCCTCTTCGAAGAAGCAGACGTAAACAAGGACGGCAAGATAACGTTCGAGGAGTTCCAAAAAGCTGCCGAACACAACGACACGCTTGTGAACATGTTACTTCCCGCACCAGTATGAGTAGAGACTACCATTTGATACTTTGACCGTATGGAAGAGAACAATGCCACAGGACCATTTAGCAAAAAAAATGTGACATAATCTCACAAATTAGTATTTGAACCGGCAATGAACGACCGTACACTTCCTCAAGTTTTCACCATTATAAATCTAAAGATCACTTTATTAACGAAAACAAAATTGAAATTGAAGTTGTTTGTATCTCATGCTAACAATTTTGACCTAAAACAGATTTTCTAGATCAAAAGCCTGGTCAGAGAGACGTACAAGTATTGTATTCTTATATTGTCTTATTATACTTGACAATCATGCAATCTGAAAATGTTTTGATTTCATTAATGCTGTATGTATGGATGACATGTGATGTTCAACGCGTTAGACGACAATTCTGTAAAACAGGCCTCCGTGTGTTTTTGCATTGACCGTTCCAATTCGATAACGTCAGATGTGTTCATTTTCGGTGTTTATTTGTGTGTAATAAGTGTTCCATTTCAAATAAATTTTCAAATGTGTTCTTAGACTTTATAAATAATTACTGACCACGATAAATAGCATCATTTTAGAAGCAGTATACCCCATTTGTACTAAGCAAGTTCATGTTAGTTGAAATTTAGATTTAAGTTCTGATTCAATACATAAATACCTCTGTTGCAACAACAGATTTACAATTGTAATCACTGCCATATGCAATACGTAAATATCCCTGTTACTACAACAGATTTGCAATCGAAAACACTACCGTATGCAATGCGTAAATATTGCTGTTACTTCAACAGATTTGCAATTGAAAACACTGCCATATGCAAAATACGTTAATATCCCTGTTACTACAACCCATTTGCAATCGAAAACACTACCGTGTACAATGCGTAAATATTTGTGTTACTACAACATATTTGCAATTGAAAACACCGACATATGCAATACGTAAATATCTCTGTTACTTTAGCAGATTTGCAATTGAAAACACTTCCATATGCAATACGTAAATATCTCTGTTACTACAACAGACTTGCAATTGTTATCACCGCCATATGCAATACGTAAATATCCCCGTTACTACAACAGATTTGCAATCGAAAACACTACCGTATGCAATGCGTAAATATTTCTGTTACTATAACAGATTTGCAATCGAAACCACTGCCATATGCAATACGTAAATATCTCTGTTACTACAACAGATTTGCAATTGAAAAGACTGCACATGTATTTTGGCTCATTACGTTCTCCTGCCAATCAGAACAATTATTCGCCTTTTTGTCTACGTAACTTCAAGTTTACGATTGCGTGCAACAACTTAAGTTTCTCTATCTATCGCATATATTAACATAAAAGCGCTGAATGCACTGAAGTTGTTTACTTGCGTATAAACAGAGACACTGTACTTTGGTGTAAACACAACTTCGGTCTTCAAACCCGAAGTGCTTTAGCTGCTTGGTCAACACCAAATTGCGTTTAAGTAGTATTTAAAACAAAACGCACGTTGGGCGTGTCTAGTAATCCTCATTTTTACAGTACAGTCATGATCATCATAGTCGTCGTAATCATTATAATCGTCTATGTCATAATTCAACATTAGTATCATCATCATCAATGTCTATATCATCTTTATGAGTATCATAATCAATAATTTCACCGTCATCATACCATAATGCCTCCATCATAATCATCGTCATCAACATCATCATTGACAAAAGCAATTTTCTAATCACTAGATTTTCAATATTTTAATAATCGATCAATATCAATATCCCTTCACTTTGATATGAACATATCAGGAATAATGATGTCAAGTTTCTGAATTATTGCTTCTGATGACGATGAAAATGATGGCTGTGATTAGGATAAGGATAAGAAAATGATGATGTTGAAAAGATGGATAATTGACCACTTCGACCCGCTTAATATTTTACGATCAGTTACACCAAACATCGACTACAGTACACGTGTTAAATACCAAAATCTGGTTGAAAGCAAAGCGCTTCCCTAAAGCAATGGGAGACGAGCATCAAGGTTGTGTTGACACCATTCTTTTTTGCAAAAGTAGCACAAACGTATACAAATTAAATTCTAAAATGGTGAGGGGTTCGTTTCAGCTATTGCTTTTAAATACAATCTGTGCAGTGTATTTATTCAATACATTCTTTACTTTCATCCATGAATAATTGTTAAATCATGCACTTGCGGTTCAACAGTTATAATTTGAGTAAACTGTTTACATGTCTTAATACAAACAATCGTTCATATATCTAATCATTTCTATTAAATGAATCGCCTCGATGGCAACTTAATGTTTACCTAAGTCATGCGTAACTAAATTTATCTGACCTCAATAGTGTTGCTTAAGTTCGAATTCGTTAACACTATTGTATGTGTACAACGAACATTGACTGTCAACATGTATTAAAATGCAATTGCTTTAATGTATTAATTCAAAGCACATGTCTCAGCATGAATATTAAAGAGGTATGACCTGTGTTTACCTTATGTAAACAGCACATTCATCGACTAAACGTAAATGACTAAATGATTTAGTGAGCGGACGATCTCAGCATTGTATAATTTCAGTTATTGTTACTTAAAAGTAAAGCATGCGCGCAAATCAATAAAAAAATTATATTGAAACTGTTTAAACCTATTAAAGGGGCCTTTTCACTGATTTTCGCATGTTTTTAAGTTTGTCATTAAACGCTTTATATTGATAAATGTAAACATTAAATTTTAAAAGCTCCGGTGAAAAATCAAAAATAAAATTTAAAAAAGGAAAAAAAAAGTAGCCCGTTACAAGCTCGATCCAGTGACCCCCGGAGTTCTGAAATAAAAACGCATTAGCCAACTGAGCTATCCTGCCAAGCATACATAAGATGAGTATTTTATACGTTCTATAAGCAATCTTCGTAGTTCCACAAATTTAAATGACAACAAAAGAACTCTCCAAATTATTCAATCGTTTCGCGTTGCAACGCTTTATAATTTTTAGGTTTTTAAATCGTCAAAAGATGCATGTAATGGCTATATTAGACCATGGTAACTGTTCAGTAATACTGTTTCCTCACAAATATCATAACTAAACCGAACCTTTGCGAATCTGAAACAACTTTTTTCAAATTTGTCTATTTACCAAACCGTAAAAAGATCCCTTTAAAGCGTAATCAACTTCCTCCTCAAAACGATTCATGCGTTTGAAATATTATATCATATCAAAACGGTTATTCTTATCTCCACGTATAAGGAACTTTTTAACACAAATTTTGTTATGTAAAATCGCTTGATGATTCTCTCAAGGTTTGACCACGTTACTTGAACGTTTTGTATCTCACTGTTTTGAAGTCATTCATCCATGCTATAAAGTTTCTGTTGCCGCTGAATGTTTTCATAGATTAACCCATACGAATAATAAAAATTAAAGTCTTCTTAACATTTTAATCAAACTCAAAATGTAAAACTTTGATTATCGCTACTCACTTCAAATGAAACTCCTATCTTTGCGCGAATAAGGGTTTCGTGTGAAACTTGTGTATCTCATATAGAAATGTTAAACACATACAAGATTAATTGTAATTAAATCCAATGCTATGGACATTACTGGTTCGCAAGCGTCAATGAAGAAAATGTACAAATGTAACTTATATACAAAACTTGCTTTAAAGTTTATCAAATTAAACTTAATTAAAAAAAAAAAAAAATTGCGTTCTTGGCATTGTCACATTTATTGTTTCAATTTATAAATGTTCAGCATAAAGTTTACATATTTTTATAACTACTACAGATATTCGACTTCAAATACATCGCCGTGGTCTTTTTATCAGATGACTGATACAAAATGTATTTATACTATCAATGCGGATGTCGATCGCGTTATATTTTTATAACCAAAGTGTTGCTAATTGAAATATTTATTTTACATTTATCATGGGAACCGATTATGTTATTAATGGTAAAACTCAATTTGTATTTTCGAATACCAAATTCCTATCTGAACAAAGATCAATCATGCACATACAAAATAAACCACTGTTGAATAAAAGATTAAAGTAGATACGTATATTTGAACGACTGAAAAAAGTCAAAATTACTGGCATGTATGCATAAACCAGTTGGCGTTATATTCGTTAATTGAAAGTAATATTATGTAAATACATACACATTATATGAACCTTATCATTATTATGCTTTTAATACATCATTTGTTTATTATATTCTGCTGCTATCTCTTATAATAGGTAATAAATAAATTGATAAATCGAAAAATCGATCAGTAAATAAATGGATTAATACATATATACATGAATACATTAAAACATGAATACATTAATACAACATTAATACATTAAACATAAATACATTCATTCATTAATACATCCATGCATTAAAACGTTCATTAATTCATACATTCATACTTTTAAAAATGGTAAAAACAAAACAAGGAAGTATTCTTATCATACCACCGCATTGATATATGCCTGATATAACGTTGCCTGATATATTTTTTATATCATGGTCAACAGGAAGTTCTTATATCAGTCAATAAATCAGGCTCGGCACGAATAAAATATCGACTCGGCAAGCATCGCCGTCATATTATTCTTAGCCTCGCCTGATATACAGAGAATAACAGGTTACTGCCTGATCTTTTTGTAATATATCAGGCAAGGGTTATTTTGTGCGTGCCGAGCCTGATATATTTCAAAACGATGGGACAGTAATCTGTTTTTCTGTTTATAATACCACATTTTCCTAAAAATCTGCAAACCAATCCATTTTTTATATTTAAACTGTATGGATCCCCGCTGATTTTGCTGATCCGGCTTTTACACGTTGGCATACATGTAACAACGGCGTTCGAAAAGACGACATGAATAATCGCTTTTTTTCAACATCGTATGAGAAAAAAAGTTGTTTGCACTACGAATGGGAAGAGTACATCCGCTTAAATTATAAACGTCTTGAATTGGAGATCAGGAATTGACTGCAGCGATTAATTTAATCGACGAACATGCTTCACCTAATAGTTTGGAGACGCCATTTTGGAGATGTGTATTGACATTGGCATTTTGATGATGGTGTTAATATTGATATAAGCGTGTTTAATCGTTTGTTTAAATAGTTGAGGATTAGCATACAGTTAGCATTTGTCTTGACTTTCAGTGCAACACTTCCGAATGTAATGATTATATCGATATTTAAGATTTATTGGCCCATTAGTGACGTTATTTAACTTCTGTAGTGCGGGCTGTGGTGATTTTAAAAAACTAAACGTTTTTTTGTGATTTATGACTTTCGACTTGAATAAAATATGTACGTTCTTGGTATCAAATTGGTTGTTTTGTTGAACCTGATTCATGTTGACAGAAAGTGTTGACTTTATTGCAAATCCCACGTAACTCCAAACATTGACTTATATAAGAATTTCCTGTTGACCATGATATAAAAAATATATAAGGCAACGTTATATCAGGTAGATATCAATGCGGTGGTATGATAAATTACAAAACGATGGGACAGTAACCTGTTATTCTCTATATTCTCGGTAAGGTCAGAGATTGCTTTTATGTCTTCACGAGAACATTCCTAATCTGTATGTCCAATTCCGTTGTGTTTGTTTTCCTATTAATTTATTTTGTTTTTGGTTTGTTTGTGTATGTATTTATAATGACAGCATAAAGGGCAGGTGTCCAATAGTACTTTTAACCGAAATTCCATACCTGCATATGGGTGAAGTGTTTTCTATTCATACAGACTTTCAACGCGCACCATGCCATAACAGGAAAGATTTGGGAATAGGACTTTAAGTTTAAAAGAATACAGTCCATAGTAAAACCGCGGTAACGATCCTTGATGAGAACATATTCCAAGCGTTTTATTCGCACAGCATCGGTTTTGTTGACTTCGGAGTGCTTTTTGTTTGACTGAGTATCGCTTATGCAAGTATGAGCAGAGAAGAACCGGAGGGAGGGGGGCGAACTGAGATGACTGCGATGTGTTGTTAAAGTCTACGAGTGTATTGTGACTGACGCAGATTTTAACACTGAGATGAGTGTTCAACGTGTATGACAGAGACACAGCGACTCTATTAAAAGGCATGATATGCTAGTAATTACTCGTGTATGTGGTTTAGTGTTTTAACTTTACGATAAGTTCACCCTTTATTTCTTTAAGTTTCGGATTGATCATATACGGTTTAAATACAAAAATACAGTTATGTATTCCCCATACAGTGAATTATGAAATCATTCTTTAAAAATCAATTTATAAACACCGCTTCCGTGTTTATATAAAAGAAAATTTCGCAAAAATAATCGTTACATCTTTTCCACGAAAAGACATGACACATCTTTCTTATTTACGCTCGCATAATAAATATAAAAGGCGTTATGAAAATGCATGCCATGAAGGTCAATAAATGTGCAATTTAATAAGTGTTGCGTTGTCATATGGTCGAATTCATTGTTGACGAGAAGAAATTTTAAACGGCAGTATCAGCTAGCTTTTGAAGATACGAATGTACTATACAATTACGTTTAATCGTTTGTTAAATGAGTACACACGGATTCATACAATGGCAAATTAACAACAATTTGAAGTTCTGATCCGTTAGCCAGAGCTGTTAAATAACCACCACGTAATAACCACGTAATCCTCGAGTTTGCACTATTTCGTTTCTCCCATGATCTGAAAAATACGAGAACTATACTTGGCATTGGATGACCTGCAAGTTTCGAGTTAGATTGAACATTCTGGCACAGCATTCACTCGTTCAACAACTCTAAATGAGTTCTATCTAATTCAATCAACAACGAGTTTTTATCTGACTGGCCTTTAATATGCATTCCAAAATAATGTTCTCGTTTTTTATTCATGCGCATGAAAAAGTTAAATCATTGGTTAGTTTTCAAATCAACAATTAAACATAGAACGTGCTTTTTTTCTTAATAATTGGGTATAAAAATCCCCTTTCGTTATGCTTTCAGGCCGTGGCACGCGTGGTTACATTCAGTGCGTTTTTGATGGCGAGCCGCCAGACGAGTTTGCGGAAAATCTACAAGAAGAAGCAGACGAAAACAAGTATGGCAAGATAACGTTCGAGGAGCTCCGAAACGTTTCCGAACCCAACGTGGCGCTTGTGAGTGTGACTCCCCGCACCTGTATGGATATCGCAAAGACCATTTTGAAGTTTAAAAAAAAAACAATAAGAAAAGCGAATGTTATTCATACAGTGAAATAATGTCGTCGAATGAATCATCGATTCGGTTGCTCTGCATTTGGTGTCTGGCAATGGTCTGTGTGTTGTTTATTTGAAAACACAACCAGAAGGCAGTCGGATGTAAAACTGCGAATACATTTAAATTTGCTTTGGATGTGCGTATTGTATAGCTGCATAGGAACCAACAGTTTTGTAGGATTTGTTTTTGTAAACGTAAACAATACGATGTGGAACTCGTATACACGGTGTAGACGCATATCGGTTGCCTCTCTGTCAAAATGCTGCCTCTCTGTTCGTTCTCGGCTGCCTCTCTGTTATAAACATGAAAAATGGATGATCGTAAATCACAAAACAGATAAGAAAATCTAAAATTAAAACCCTTAAACACATTTGTGCATAAAAAGAGGTGGTCCATGAGTTGAAGCATATATCCAGCTACAGGTTCACAGTATTCCGCAGGTCCAAACACTTATCACAAACTCTATCGAAGATGGAATGATGACGAGGGTGGTGAAAAAATCGTGCATACATGCCACTTTGATGACTTTTTAACATAGCTTTTCCGTAATATGACCACTCGACCAAACCTGCTCGGGCTATGAGAGGATGTATTTTTTTTACTTATATAAGATATCCTCGTAGTTTCCCAAAATATAACGACAACAACAGAACTTTCCAAATTATTCAATCGTTGCAACGCTTTATAATTTTCAGGTTTTCAAATCGTCAAAAGATGCATATAATGGATATTTTAAAGTATGGTTAATGTTCAGTTTTACTAGTTCCTCGCAAATATCAAAACTAAAACGAAAATTTGCGAACCTGAAACAACATTTTTTAACTTTCTCAATTTACCAAAACGCGAAAAGGCGCCTTTAAACGGTTTGAAGTAGATAATTATTAAGTGTTTTTGGCTTATGTCAGTAAAGGTATTTTAATCAGCTTACCTTCCACACGCTTCCATTCAATTTCATATCCTGACAGTATTGCGTTATAAATCATGGCGCCACCCTAAGGTGTATTGTGCGGTATTACATGACATCTGCCTTTCATACGGGTTTCAGTGAAGATTTTAAGTTTCTGACGTGCATTAATAATGCATTTCATTGTATTTTAATAAGTGGTTCTGACATTACTGATCTTCATTTTTTATTTGTTCTCGCGGCTGTCATTTAATGCAATGATTCTGTCACATTGGTACATGTACACTTAAATATCGGGATTATATTTGCCACTTATGTACATGATGTTTGTATATGTGAATTGTTTATATGGAGCTCAGATAAAGGGGCCTTTACTCATAGCGCCGATGGTACGTTTATCAGTAGTATTAAAAAAAATGTTTACTGCATGTTGTTATTACACATAAGTACACATTATAAACATATCGGGTATTCCCTTAAGCATTCGTTGGAAGTGAATTCTATCGAAATGAGTATAATTATTAGTTAACCGTATGGAAAAAAATGAACAATTCAATGACGTTTTCTAGGTTCCGGGAATAATGCTTGTTAAATAAAACGTTTTTTATACTAAATGTTGCACAGAAATTCGGAAGATATCTGCATTTAATGTTCTTATTAAAGTTATCTCGTGTATAGCACACACAAAAACGGTCGCAATAAAAAAAGTTTGGCTGACCTACTAACGCTATTTTTATGTGCAAATGGAAAAAAACTGTTTTTTGTGCTATAGTAGGTCTAGTAAACTGAAACAAACATTTTAAATTACGCCTCAACAAACGCTTGTGCAAATAACGCAGCGACGCAGGAAGAGTAATTAAGAGGTACATTTGTATGTGTTGTTAATGTAAAATGTAGTTAGTGGAAATGTGTTTTATAAGTTCTTTATAAGTCATCTATTAATCAGGTGGTTTCGAACCAATATACTGATTTTTTAAGGAAAGCAATCCTGTCTTACATTGGTGCAAAACATTTGAATTTATTTCCCTTTACAAAGTTAGTTTTTAACTCGCATGCGATATTTACGGGTTGAGATTTGTTCCTCTAGCATCATGCGTCGTCCTACATGCGTAAACGTCTTAATTAAACGACAGCTCCTACTTAAGGACGAAAATTTACATGAATTATTATTAAGACCCTTTTTAAAATGTGTCCAAATCTTTAAGCTCCGCTTAACAAAATACAATAAAAACAAGCTCTGAAACGGACAGGGGGAATGCAAAGGGTCATTTATTAATTTGGTGTCTAATATCGTACAGCTGTTCAATATAACGTTTGTTCGAATCATGCCCACGGGGTTCAAAAATGGCTATGCCTCAGGCTTCATCAAACGTTGCAGTTTGGTTGTCACAATGGTGTATATGATAGTTTTCCCGACGTTTTTTTCCATCGTTGCTGCAACGTTTTATTCCAACGGTGCTGCAACGTTGTATTTAGATTGCATTCAAACGCTGCAGTTTCCCAGTGGGCATCCAACGTTGCTGCAACGTTGTATTTAGGTTGCATTCGAACGTTGCAGTTTGGTTGTACCAATGGTCTATATGAAAGTTTTCCCGATGTTTTTTTTCCAACGTTGCTGCAACGTTTTTTTCCAACGTTGCTGCAACGTTGTATTTAGGTTGTATTCAAACGTTGCAGTTTGGTTGTCACAATATCCAACGTTGCTGCAACGTTGTATTTAGGTTGCATTCGAACGTTGCAGTTTGGTTGTACCAATGGTCTAAATGAAAATTTTCCAAACGTTTTTTTCCAACGTTGCTGCAACGTTTTTTTCCAACGTTGCTGCAAAGTTGTATTAAGGTTGCATTCAAACGTTGCAGTTTGGTTGTCAAAATATCCAACGTTGCTGCAACGTTGTATTTAGGTTGCATTCGAACGTTGCAGTTTGGTTGTACCAATGGTCAATATGAAAGTTTTCTCGACGTTTTTTTCCAACGTTGCTTCAACGTTTTTTTCCAACGTTGCTGCAACGTTGTATTTAGGTTGCATTCAAACGTAGTATTTCTGTTTTCAATAATATAAAAAATAATAAACAGACTATTTACTGCCAACCGCTCTTTCGAGTATTTTCGGCAGATATGCACACTGTCGAGTCCGTTTCCTAGAAAGAACCAGTACTTGATGTCTACAGAGGGGATAATGAAACGCTCCCCGAGTAGGAATCGTACTTTATAATAATACAGTTCATGCATATGATTTCTTGTACATTTTAGAAATTATTTATTTTTTAATGTAACATATCAGTTGCTTAAACTGTACGATGCTTAATATAAACTAACTCAAAATCGCCGGATAAAATATATTACTTAAGTTGTATTATGCATTAAAATGGTAGAATCTAGTTTCAAAGTTTCAACCAAAAATTAATAGTCAACATTTTTGTCTTCAATTGTCGCCATAGTGTAGTGGATGAGGTATCTGCCGAGTGATCGGGAGTTGGTGGGTTCGACTCCCACTCGGTGAGCGTTTCAGGTAACTTTCTCTAGACATCAAATAATGGTTGTTTGTATGAAACGAACTCGATAATGTTATATAACTGCCGATAATAATCGAAAGAACGGTTGGCAGTAAATAGTTTTCAATTTTTATATTATTAAAACAAATAGAATTTAAAAAATAATGCGTTTTAATGCGACCTAAATACAACGTTGCAAAAAACGTCGGGAAAACTTTCATTTAGACCCTTCGTACAACCAAACTGCAACGTTCGAATGCAACCTAAATACAACGTTGCAGCAACGTTGGATGCCCACTGGGTACATTATCCATCCAACTTTTCTTCTGACGGCCTCGACGTTGACCTCCCTCTAGCGTGCCCTGGATAACAGTTTTGCACAGAGAATCGTGCATTGTGACGTGCCCAATCAAAGCCAACTTTCGTCGTAGGCCGGGGCTCTTGTGGACCAACGAGTGTTGCAGTCATGTTTCGGACGAACTCGTTGGTCTTGTGCTAAGTATAAGACGGAGATGCGGAGCAGTCTTCGGAGATATTTATGTATAAATGCCTGTACCCTGCATTCTGTGTCCGCGTGAAACCCTAGGCTTCTAACCCTAGAAGCCTCCGATGGCGTACTTGCAAACCAGGGTCTGAATGCGCGTTCTATTTTTTTCAAATATAAGAGCATTACTTCACAAAAAGGACGTTCAAAATATGTTACTTACCAGATAATAACCTCTTTGCCCATGGTTTGCAGATGAAAATATGCTAAAATTATTGTGAACATAATTTAAGTCTATATTAATCTTTTTCTTCCTAAGGCTTGGCCGGTTTTTACCATATTCACTACAATATGATGTTTCATACCAAATAGCATAAACCACCAGTTGACCTTGTTTTCCAGAATAGTTATTTTGCTTATAGTAATTAAATGACCATGTTGTTATTATATAATGTCTAATTTGAACATTCCTTTTGTTTTTTTTATTGTAGAATAATAACTGTTGTAATGTTTACGTTCGATAAAAATACAAATCGCACATAAGTTACATATCATCAAAATAAACAATGCCTGACGTATTGAAATATGACCGTTGAAACGTGTAGAAGAACGGAGTTTATGTCTCGGACAGACAGGCGAACAAACTTCTTCTTAACGATCGCCTATATATATGGGGACCGGAGGCTAAGGGCGAAACAGGTGGTCTTCTGTAGAGCCTCCACCTGCCCGCAAAGCTTCTCTCTCATGTTCACATGTTCTGGCCATATGTTTTCTTTCGTGCGGTTTAGCTGCCTGAATTTCTGGAGTTTGTGTTTGGCTTTTTAGTCGGCTTCTCCACATGGGCACTTCTAAAACAAAACGACACATACCGGTGTAGTCTAATGTTCCCTGTACGTAGTCTGGAGTTGATCACCAACTGGTCAAGTTTGTGCAGGTTATGATATAGCTGTTCTTTAGTTCGGAATAAAAACTTCATGATGCTTTTCTTCTTTTGCAGACTGACTATGTTCTTCTGATGGTCTTTTTAAACCCAGCGTTTCCATTCCGTAAATCTCACCATTTATATGAAAATTGAACCACTGCAGTACGATTCTGATTCACTCGATGTTTTGTGGTGCTACTGTGAGGCATGACTGTTTGTTGGATGTTGCTGCTTCCAGGTGAGAGAAAGCATCTGATAGAAAATCTATCTTTGAGGTTTGGTTTCGTTCGCTTGCTGCTGAAATCATTTGCAGGATTGATCAACGCTTCTACAGTATCTCTGAGAATTTGTGAAGTAGACGCTTGCATGAAAGCTCCAGCTTTCCTTTCACGACTGCACCTTTTGCTGAAACAGCTGTGTAGGCACTCACCTAGGCCTCATATGGGTAGCATAACCATATGAGTATAGCATATCCTTCAATCGTGGCCAGCATCATGGCTTTGCTGCTCGCGTCTTTGAGCTTGTATATTGTAGTGAGATAGGGGACTGTGTTACCGATGGTAATGCTTCTCTGCGTATTTTTCCAGATTGGACAGATCGTCAGAACGGGTCGACCAGGGTCTCTACAGCTGCCGATAACTAATATTGATGCTTCTTCGTCATTTTTTCGCTCTCTTGGAAAAAGGTCGATCTGTTCAGTCGCGTCAGGTGAACATATGAGAATCTGGTATTTGTATTCAGGCTTTGCTTTCCATTCTTTTATCTAGTCGACGAATTCCCGTGTTTTTTTTAATATTCCTTATAAGCGTTGAACTCGGTGCACCGGTGGTGTTACGCAAAGCTTGTTTCGCGACTTTTTCCATCACTCCAGAGTCTGGTTATGGGACAAGGCAACAGCCATCCAGAAGTATAAGCCGTATTTCCGGTGAGGTCATGCTGACCAAAAAACATACGGATAGGTATCCATGGCGCTTTATTGTTTTCAATATTTATTTTTTTAAACCCTCAATTTTGCAAGTGTTTCGTTATACCTAAAATGTGTCATATCAGGGAGAGGGCAACACACGGGTATATGAATAACTTTGCAAGTTCGTCTACTACCACATCCGTCAAGGGAGAGTGGTCTGTCCATAAATGCAGCTGCGTTTAAGAGCTAGATTTTGGTGAGTGTCGACCAGAATGGGACACTCGGAATTAATTTATATTTTCAAATTGGTTTTCATGTATTTGGTAATTTAAGAATATTATTTTATTTAAAAAAAACATCTGTATGCCATGAAATAACCAATCTATTTTATAAATACATTAAAGTCTGTTATAAACATGCCACTATGTTTTTGTTTCAATGACATACTGGTAGGACATAATTGCCAAGAACTAAATCAACCGCTCCCGCGATATTATTTATTTGAAAACTTTTAATAATATTTGATGTGTGTGATCGATTGATGTTTGGAAACAAAATGTGAATAAATCTTTACAAAACTGAGCATACAATATTAGCTTGTTGTAAAAATACACACACACGGAGCGGAGAGAAAAAACAATGTGTAGATTTGTGAGAGTAAGTTTACCTCTACCGTGTTTTGGCACAAAATGTGTATTCATCTATAAAAGTAATTACTCTTTTTTCAGACTAATTTTCAATGTTTACTTCAAAGACCTATAAAATGTTATAGGTCTTTGGTTTACTTGTACGAGTATGGGGCGCTACGCGAATGTGTGTGCTTTTCCAACACGCTTGTCGACAACAGTCCAACAAAATAAACGGTGCGTATGTAAAGTAATCCCCCGCAACGGTCTGCATAATTTTGACGATGAATTTCATATGACCATACTTCTTATTACTAAATATTTTTTAAGTTATTACTTTTTATAATAACCATCTACAAAAATTATATTTATTTATGTCTGCTGAGTACGAGCGTTACTTGTTTTTCATTAATACGTTGTGTGCTATATTTATTCGGATAAGCGGTATTCGGATTGCCTATGGACCCGTCTTACACAAGAAATAGCAAACACGATCTGTCAATGAATTAAATGATTGTCGCTAAAATCTAGCTCACCAGTTTCGTAGACCTTTTCCTTGACAAGCAACTGACTAGCAGCATATGTTTTTGCCAGCGCTTTCCACAGGAATATTTATATCCCTTACTCTCATAGTATAGGTTAGCTAAAGAAACTTCAGCGTACAGTTTATAAAGTATTGACAGACCTGTACTTTAATGTCGCGCCAGTTGAAAATTATAAAAAGCAACATTTAAAGTTATGGTAGCCAGAACTAAGTATCGGTCCTCCACATAGTATCGTGCCTCTAACGAAAACCTTCAAGAAGTGGTGGAAAGTTAATGTGTTTTCAATTTTTAGAAGGTTATCCATGACTATTAAGACGATCATTGTCATGATTTCCGGTGTTCGTGGAAAGTAGGTTATGTTTATTCCAGGATGATGCTATGATTTTTAATTACGTAACACACACTTATGTTAGTTTGTTTATGGATTAATAGTAGCTTTATCAAATGTTTTGTATGCCACTTATTTTTGAATAAAATATAAAAATATTAAAAAAACAACATGAGCAAGAGTTTTGTTTTTCAATAGAGTAACTTTTTAAGAAAAAGCGCATGCGCATAGCAACAAATCTTAGCAACCAATCAGAAGGGCAAATACTAGCTATGAGACAATTGTACATGAAACATATGTTCTACATGGATGTTAGTCTAGCCAGTATTTTGTAAAAACATTACTGATTTAAATTCAGTGTTCGTAGTTATGTCCAAGAATACACAGTTTACAATAGATTGACATGTAACGCATGCGTGTTTTTGTATTTGTTCACTTCCAAAATTCATATGTATTCATTAAGAGGGCCGATACCACAGATGGAGGACTGTCCCCTCAATAAACTTTTTTTACATTTTTAGAGGCCAATTATGTCATTTGGTGGTATGAAATCAGGTGACTGGCAGAAATTGTACATTATATAGTCAAAGCTAAATAAAAGTCAAGCATGATGTCTTGGGGCAGCTCTTGCACTCAGTTTGACTGCTTCTGGTACCATTCCCAAAGTAGTTAGGGAAAACACTTTATTTACATGATTTAATTAGGCACCATGTACAGGTTTTTATACCATAAAATAACCCATAAAAATTATTTAATTGAGTAGTCATTTCTGAGAATAGTAATGAATTCATCAGCAGAGATCCTTAGTCCACCATGGCTGCAAGAGGCAGAAGACCAATCCCACCCAAAGCAGGTTTTGGAGCCAAACAAGAAGCCAGTGATGGTGTGCATGCAAGTATCCTAAAACAAGCAAGAAAATCAGGACAGCTGAACATCTCTGGTCGCAGTTTAACATCAGGTAGGAGTCATCTCTTAGAGTACTAATACCATGATGCTGATGAATGTTACTTATTATATACATAAAAAAGGGTTATTTAGAGTCGTGGCATCGGCAAATGTGTCTTATTCCATATGCCAATGACTTTGATCCAAACAAGCATATGCTGGTCAGTCTGGTCAGGACCTTTAAGAATGGCTTATGGTATATTTAAAGACTCATTATTGCATGGTGCGAGACATTTACAGGTATTGCCTTTTATTTTAGCAACAATTCCTTTAAAACAAGTCTATTTCCTTTTAAGCTACCTGTGCATCTTTGTACATGTACCTTGTGTACAAATTATTGAGGCTAGAAATATTACCTAACATAACACCATTTAAAGTGTTTTTTCCCACCTCCATAAAATAATACAGAGTGAAAATTTTGGAATCATTATGTTATGTTTTCTTCAAAATAGAATAAAATGGCAGAAAACAAACCTGAATGTTTCTTAATCTTTGGCATCAATTTTGTCCATAGTTCCAGAAACAGTGTGGAGAATCAACATTGACACACCTGAGGAAGGTAAGACAGTGTCCATGGACGACCCTGACGACAGATGGTGGGAGCAAACAGACCTCACCAAACTAATACTGGCCTCCAACTGGCTGACAGAACTGTCAGAAGACATCAGTAACTTGCCAGCTCTCACTGTTCTAGATGTAAGCAAACATGTCCATAATATATTCTGTTTCCTTAAAGGGATTCTGTAGAAAAATTTCGATATGTTTTTTTTTTCTATGTATCACTTGATGACCATATTTGATCAGCATTTATGAAATAGACTGGGTTTAGTATAAAATGCAGGGTTTTGTGGCATTTGTTGAAAACATGTACTTGTAAATAACTTTTACACCAATAGTATGAACATGTCAGAACATAAGTGTACTGGTTTTTACTATTGATGTGTTTATTTAAAATCAAAAAGATGCATGCTGTTTGTAGGTTCATGACAACAGGCTGGAGAGGCTTCCTCAGGCATTGGGGACTTTACAAAACCTTCAAAGACTTGATGTGAGGTACCTGTAGTTTAATAACACCCATATGGACTATTTGTACATCTTTAAAAAGGATTGCTAATGATACAGTTTTTATATGAAACCTCAGTCTATTTAAAATTATTTTCTTAAATCTGCTAATTTTAAGAATTGTTGTTTGGTTGTATTATCAGTTTGTATAGGCTAATCAGGGACGACACTCCGCCTTAACTGGATTTTCGTGTAAAAGAGACTTCCTTTCAACCAAAAATACCATAGAAGCGGAAAGTTGCGTCCCTGATTAGCCTGTGCGAACTGCACAGGCTAATCTGGGATGACACTTTACGCACATACATTAAGCCCTGTTTTCTCAGAACACATCTCAATTATTACAGCCGAAACAGGTTGACCGAGATTCCCATCTGTGTGGCCAAGATACAGAGCTTGAAGAGCCTTCATGTGGAGCACAATCAGCTGACCTCCATACCAGAGGACATAGGAACTCTCATGTTCCTGGAAGAACTGGTTAGTGTAAAAGGGAGGTCACAAATGGGGTGTTTGGGGATTGTAATGTATTTGGTGATTCAGTAAATTATAATATTCTGAAAGCAAGTTATTATCCCCCGCCATGGGCAGAGGGATATTGTTTTTGTGTTGTCCATCCGTCCGTCTGTCCGGAGCCATATCTTGGAAGTGCTTTGGTGGATTTCATTGAAACTTGGTATGAGTATACATGTATGTATTGATAATAGGATGATGCATGCCAAATGGCATTGTACACCATATGTTAATAACAGAGTTATGGCTCTTTGTATACTGAAAAAATGCTTGTTTGTGTGTCTGGAGCCATATCTTGGAAGTGCTTTGGTGGATTTCGTTAAAACTTGGTATGAGTGTCCAGAAGCATATTAGAGGGGGATATCAATTCAACGAATTTGCTTGTTTAAATAATAACTTATACAATCTGGTGTAAATTAACTCTTCACCAATAGTGTTGTTTTTTTCATTTTCCACAATGTCAAAACTTTTAAAGGTCCTCTTGGTAAGTAATGTCTTATGGTTATATATATTGGCGTCCAATTAAGAGGAATACACAATGTACATCCATTTTGAATTGCTGTATTTCCATAAAAGTAACACATGTGTAATTAAAAAATTAATAAAACCCACTTTCTTCATAATTTCTGTTCTATTTTCACAAATTTTCTTTATTAGAGCCTCTATTGGTATGGTGGGATCATTTATGAATGCATTTCCGAAAAAAGTGCTGCAATAGATAAATGGCCTTATGGCCAAGACATTTTAATTATGTAAACCTTTAATGTTACACTTACTTTCTTAAACATGAGCATACAAATTATCTTTTAAATAATTAATCCAGCACAGATAAGTGGGAGAGGATCTTTATAGGATTGCTTGTCCATAAGTCCATATGTCTACTTAATACTTTAGTGTCTGCTCTATATTTCCTATAACCTTTGAAAGATTTTCATAAAACTGTTCACACATCTTGTTCATTGAGACAATAAGCAGAAACCATGAGACAGTCATGCTAACCCATGATCAAGGTCATTTTTTAAGGTCAAAAGTTTTTAGCTTTATTTGTATTTGCTCCGTATTTCCTACACTCTTTGAACCTTTTTCATGAAACTTTGCTAATGGTTAAGATCATGACGTTGATGTGCACAAAAACAAGTCTGTTAAGTCAACTTAAGCTGAAGTTCACAGTTGAAGGTCTATTGTTTAAGATTCCATATTTGTTTACGTTCCATATCTCTTATACCCTTTGAAACAATATCCTGAAACTGAAGTGGACATGTTACGGTAATTAAGATGATTTACAGAAGAAACAAGTCCGTCACGCCAGCTAATGAACAAGGTCATAGGTCGTTCTTGAAAATCAAAAGTTTGAGCTTAATTTTTTGTGTCCTCTCCACATTTTCCATACCCTGTAGGAATTTCAATGAATTATGCTCAATAAATAATTTTATTCTATATCCAATAAATTCATCCAATCGGCATTCTTCATATGTACCACGTGACCGTCCAATATATTCCGGTATTGGATCCAAAAAGTCTGTATTTTTTCCATATTGGACAATTGAGTACAAGTGCACTAAGCAATTGTTTTATAACGATAAAAGCCGTTACCGAGAAAAAGTATCCGAATGTACTATGATCGACTCACACGGTCTTGAAAATAGCATAGATGCAATTAAAGCATTTTAAAATCAAAATTAAAATGAAACAAAGAGCTGAAGAAAGGGATATAGAATAAAAAGCTTATTAGACGTTTAAACTGTACAATACGTGATTTATTTGGACTCGCACACAGTTTGAAGTCATATTGGACTCGCCTAACGGCTCGTCAAATATGACGTCAAACTGTGTGCTGGTCCAAATATATCTCCGTATTGTACAGTGAAACGTCTAATAACCTATAAATATAAAACAGAGAAACAACTTCATTGTTTTTCAATATCTATTCACTCATGAATTATGCTCAAATGTATAAGTCTTTGACAGTTAAATAGTTGAGCTTCTATCTTAAAGTCTATACCTTATCTCTTAAGCCTAAAATGTTTCTCTTTTTGAGTATATGGGTGCCAGCCACCTCGTAGTCAAGGTAAAAACATGATGGTCAAAAGAATAATGTATGGGCATATAGCTGTCTCTTGGATGCATTGTTACTGTAGTTAATGTACGGGACGATTTTCACATTATCAATATATATGTAATGATACATGGCTGTTTTGTTTAAGTTTCTTGCAGTATGCATACCTGAATGAACAATACACATATGATATAGAAAATAGCAGATTACTGTTTTGTAATTTATCAGATGAGGCTTAGGATAAATAATGGCCCTAGAATTGTACATCCGACCAATAACTGATATCAACAACTACTTACCTGTTATACAAACTGATAGGAACATTTGTAAAAGGTCGATATCAGTTTCAAGGTATGATAATTTTATGATTATTTATACCACAGGAGGTTTCCAACAATCAGCTTACCGCACTGCCTGCCAGTATTGGATACCTGAGCAAGATAGTGAAACTGAATGTCTCCAACAACAAACTCGTATCCATACCGGCTCAACTAGGGTCCATGAATGGTAGATATATGAAGATTTGTTTTAACCAATTAATTTTTAGGTCCCCCACCACTATAGTGGGGGACATATTATTTTTGCCCTGTCTGTTAGTTGGTTGGTTGGTCTGTTGGTTTGCGCCAACTTTAACATTTGCAATAACTTTTGCAATATTGAAGATAGCAACTTGATATTTGGCATGCATGTGTATCTCATGGAGCTGCACATTTTGAGTGGTGAAAGGTCAAGGTCATCCTTCAAGGTCAAAGGTCAAAAATACTAAGTCAAAGCGGCGCAGAAGGGGACATAGTGTTTCTGACAAACACATTTCTTGTTCTTGTTTGTATTAAGCCTAAGACTTAAAAGGCTCTTGCGTCTGTTTCCTGTTTAGGACCAGTACTTGGTGTTGTCAGGTGAGATCTAAAGAATGCTTCCAGAGTGGGGATTTAACCTACGACCTCCCTGTTGCTAGGTGGACATTATATGCACTATACCATGGCAACCTGAAGATTAAACTAATATTCTGTTATATATAGAATCAACATTCGTCTTGAACACTGTAAGGTTGTTAATCAGGTTTTTCGAAGGAAAAAACTGGTTATTAGATTGGCGAATGTTGGCGGGAGGCCGGAACAAGCTTGTCAGGGCCATAACTTTGTCGTTCATTGTGAGATCTTAAAAATCATTTGGCACATTTGTTCACCATCATTCGACGGTGTGTCACGCGAAAGAATTACGTCGATATCTCCAAGGTCAAGGTCACACTGAGTTAAAAGGTCAAAAATGGCCATAAATGAGTTTGTTTGGGCCATAACTATGTCATTCATTGTGAGATTTTAAAATCATTTGGCACATTTGTTCACCATCATTGGACGGTGTGTCGCACGAAAGAATAACGTCAATATCTCCATGGTCAAGGTCACCACAACTAAAAATAAATTTATTTTGAAACAAAGGGGGTTAATTTTAAACAATCATTCAGTTTGACTTGTCTCCCTTTATCAGACTTTTTTTGAAATTGAAAACCTGGTTTTGTGAATATTTTGTCCCTTGTTTTGATGCTCCCCCAAAATTGGGGGGAGCATATAGTCGCTGCTTTGTCTGTCCGTGTGTGTGTCTGTCTCTCCGGCCGTGCACAATATTTGAACGGGCTATTTCTCAGCAACTAATGACCGGAATTCAATGAAACTTTATGGGAAGCTTCACTACCAAGAGGAGATGTTCATATTATCAGCGGGTTCTGGTTGGATGATTTTTCACAGAGGAATGGCCCTTTGAAATTTTCTATAAAAAAAATTATTGTCCCCCCAACTACTGTGCCCTCAAGAGGTTTCCTTTTATCTGAATATATAATGCAATATTGTGACCAAAAAAAACCTTTGGGGAGCATCACCTGTCTCCGACGGTTTCTTGTTCATGTATTTTATCATTGGCTAGGTAAAATACTTGTTAGTCCCCTACCGGTTTCACCGGAGGGGACGTTTTTGCAACGTTTGTCAGTCAGTCAGTCTGTCACACTTTTCTGGATCCTGCAATAACTTTCAGGGGTTTTTTTTAGAGAAAGGGGAAGACGCTGGGTGAAAGGGGAAAAAAGAGTGCGAAAGAGACATATTAGGGGAAAAAATAAAAACTGTTCATTTCAATGTCTATAACTCATCAAAAGAGGCTTGTCTCTGTCCTTTTTGTTCTAAAACACATTTAACACGTATTAAAGTCAAAGTCCTTAATTAAGTTGCAGGTGTAGATCTAATTATGGGAAATGTTTTCAACTATATTTCTGTACTTGGGCCGGGGGACGATGTCAATTTTGTGATTTCAATTTCATGATGAATGGGTTGACGATCTTGATCTGCTACAGTATTGGAAGGGAAAGGAGCAGCAGCTGCCGATTGTCTACTTTCACTTTCACAATGTTCGATGTTGATTACCTCAGAATCCTGATGGGTTATAACGGTTTTCGATGATTCTTTCTTAAAAAATGCCTTGATGCGTTCAATATCTTCCGAGTCCGAATGTTTTATTTTGTTTGTGTAAGAACGCCAATTGTGAGACATTTTTTTCTGTTTTCACGTTTATATCTTGGCTTGCACATAGCCCGGATGAAAATTCGACTGGTTTCTGGTAATTTATTGACGAAACACCCTTCTCGCGCAAGACCGGTAACCAGTTAAATAGTCACATGATTATTACGTTAGTTGCCCAGTTTACATAACGTTATTTAAGAGCTATATTTAGAATAACTGGGATTCCCAGATTTTTTGTGTTCGTCTGGAGAGAGAGAGAAAGATCGTTGTACATGGTGCAAATTGGATAATTGTCGAATGCCCAAAGGAAAAATAAACATTTCTTTGAGAGAAAATATTTTATTTTGGGTAAAAATTGATATTTTTGGTGGGGAAATTGTATTTTGAGGGGAAAAATTCTGGTAGGGGAAGACGCCGGATATCGGCGTCACTTTCTTAGTAAAAACAAGAAATATCTTTAAAAAAGATATACGGCGTTGATTGTGGTCGATGTTTATGAACGATCAAAAGTTATCTCTATGAGATAAAAAGTAGCGGATGCCTTTTTTCTGCGCAGTTGTTAGCTACATCATAAGCAAATCAATTACGGGGGGTTGCGCCAGATTTCGTGGCTTATTTTGCTTTATGTGATATTATTACTCAGATATCTATATTTACAGAATAGAAAAACACAAGAAACATGAAAATAAACGAGTGCATATAGGTCAGCCGGCAATACTCGAATCTTATTTAATTGCATAATTATAGTATAGCGAATTATTGTGGTCATGCTTAATAAACTGGTCTAAATGGATAAATATTTCTAATTAATTTTATCAAAATTGGTCCTTATCAAATTTTGAAACCATATTAAAAATCGATGATTGACATACCACAATAATATCGCCGAATATCTTTATTTAGTATCTTTCTGATCAAAACAGACTTCAAGTGCACAAAGTTTACGAGACGGCGTTTATATAAAGATTTCTGCAACTGACCGCAAACTGACCTTGATAACTTGCGGATTGGAATGCAATGCATTACAGTCACTACGTTATTGTCAGTAAGACACAATGATCGCAACCCCTTTTGCGAACTCCGGTGATGAACTGTATATAAACTCTGACTTTCACAAAATGACCGCGTATTGACCCGAAACCTCGCGGGTTGAAATGCAATGCAAGTAAGTACTAAATATGACAACATAGCCTTTAGTTAAACGTTTTTGCGCTGGTAATTCTCTGAAAATAAAAGGTGAACGCACAAACTGTATTTATGTCGAAAATTGATTGTAAAACTGTTCTATCTATTGGGCCTTTTAATTAGAGATAAAATTGTTTCATGCAGTAAAACAGTGTTACAAAGACGCGGATATGTTTCCAATGTTCTGGTGTTATACTCAAATCAGCCAATGGAATAAATGAAGTGTATTCATTCGTACCTAGCCGCGGGAAATTTTATTTGAGTATTATTGGACACTTACAAAGGTCAAGTCAGGGTGAAAAGCTGGCTTATTCAGCTTACGCCGAAAAACCCCTGACTTTTAAAGTTCTCAATATTTTTTCATGAAACTTCAAGTTTAACTTAAACTTGAAACCTGGATAGATGGCAATATGGACATCATGCACGTCATTTCATTTGGTTCCTACGTCAAAAATTCTGGTTGTATGGCAACAAATAGGCTAGAAATACTGCTAAAAATGGTGGTTTTCCCTAAATTTCCGGATCCTGCGATAACTTTTAAAGTTCTTGTTATTTTTTCATGAAACTTGAAACATGGATAGATGGCAATATGGACATTGTGCACGTCATTTCATTTTGTTCCTACGTCTAAAATTCTGGTTGCTATGGCAACAATTATATATATATATAAAAATCTGAAAATGGTGGAATTTCTGACAATGGTGGAACCGGTAGGGGACTTAAATTGCTTGGCAATAGTCTTGTTATATATGGGAGATTTCTATTTGAAGTTTAGTTACAACATTAGAAATATTTATTTTTTTACTCAGAGCTTCTTTTGCAAATTACTTGTATGCTACTTCAATAAGTTCAATCTTATTTGTTGTATTCAGCAAATGGTGGAATTTATAAACAGAGGCTCTAATGTTATAAGATTTCTTAAGGTAGTTTCTTCTCATATCAGTGTATAATTTAAAAGGACATTTACAAACGAAATGAAACTAATCTTCGTCATCCAATTAGTTACAACAAAGGCAATAACGTTCATGTAGTGGTATATTTTGACCAGCATATTTCCAGTTTGAGTTCTAAGTGGCAGACTCAAAGCTTTTTGACGTCGTATAATAGAATAGTCTGTCAGTTGGTTTGTCTGTTGTTGAAGCATTTCATTTCTTGAGTCTTTTTCTAAACAATTTTAGATATCAACCTGAGATTTAGTATGTTAGTAAACCTGCATGATTTACAGATCAAGTTTGCATTTTTTTCACATCCTTTTACAAAGTGACAGCCATTGAACATATGAATTTTTAGGATTTTTTTCAAAATGCTTTAAGATTCTGATCTTATATTTGGTATGATGTAAAGATATAACCTGGGTCTTCAAAATTTATTTACAATTAGAGTTGTTAAAAAAGCTGAGTTTTTTATGTATGTGGAGTTTTGAGACAAAAGTTGGATGAGGGTGATGTGCTCTATGGACGTGTATCTCGTTTTCTTCAAATATAAATGCCCGTTCGATACTACTATTATTGTCCCCTACCGGTGAAACCGGAGGGGACTTACGGTTTGCGCTCTGTGTCCGTCCATCCATCCGTCAGTCAGTCAGTCTGTCACACTTTTCTGGATCCTGCGATAACTTTAAAAGTTCTTTTTTGTCATGAAACTTAAAACATGGATAGATGGCAATATGGAGATTATGCACGTCATTTCATTTTGTTCCTACGTTTAAAATTCTGGTTGCTATGGCAACAAATAAAAAAAAATCTGACAATGGTGGAGTTTCACCGGTAGGGGACCATATTGCTTGCCAATAGTCTTGTTTTAATATGGTTTTTGCCTTCCTGATTCAATAAGAACCAGTTATAAATAAGGAGAATCTGTATGTTTCATGTTAAGATTTGCTTACAAAATTATGATTGTGCTCGGGTTCAGTTTTTTTTAATACAGTTACTGATAGGTTGCCTAAATTTGTCTGGCCATGTTAAATGTGTATGTAAGATCTAATATACTTTAAATGATTTCATCAACAATGCAAAGGGTTTGTCATTAATAAGAACAAAATAACTTTATTTTTTATTTTCTCTACAGAATTTTTTTTTTAGAAAACTGTCAATCTTATCATGGTATATTAATCAATTATATTTATTTCTTTGAATTATCCAGGCTCTATGTTATACTTTCTTTTTTAGCTCTAAAACAATTTGATGCAACACACAATGAGCTGACAGAGCTTCCAACAGAGTTTGGGTCACTCCAGAGCATGGAACAGCTCTACCTGAGACATAACAGGCTGTTACATTTACCGGTCCTGAAAAATTGTGTGAACTTAAAGGTAATGTTTTTGAAAAGTGTTAATTCATAAATTTGGTGTCAGGCACAAAGGCAAGTGTTTGTGTTCGTTGTCCTTAAATAAGAGGTTTGTAACACTTTTATTGATATGAAGTATGCTGTCTGTAAAATGAATGCTGGACCAGCCACTTAGTACTCAAGTATTTTGATTACTGTTTTGATAAATTCAGGATGAAAATGTGTAATACTGAATGCAATATTGATGATGAAAATTAATTATCTGATGTTGAAAATGAAAATCACAATGCTTGTTGACAAATGTTTGTATTACATTTTCCCTTTATTATATCCAAAGATTGGATTGAACATTTTTGGTTTCCATGCCAACCACTTCAGGAGTTACACCTTGGCAACAACCAGATCTCAGAGATCACTGCGGCCCATGTCGCCCACTTGCCTGCTATATCCATCCTGGACCTGCGAGACAACAAGCTCACAGCCCTGCCAGAGGAAATGGGCAACCTAGAATCTTTGGAGAGGCTGGATGTCACTAATAATGACCTCACTGGGTAACACTCCTAACAGATGCTCATTTTGTTTAAATGTATATCTTTGTCATATAAGTAACAACTTTTTGCATCACAATATGCCTATGCAGGGACTTTCTTTCCTCCTTACTCTTTATAAAGCCTGTTTTCTTTTAATATCCCCAGCATCTGTTCATGCTTGGAATCAATTTGCGATTGGTCTGTCTGTTTGTTCATTCTTTCATCCCCTCAAGGTTTTCCCAAAATGATATGATTTTGTATAACGCCATTTATGCTTTATACTTAGCTTGGATACTTAATCACATCCTCTGACCAAATTTTGACCTTGAGAATGACAAACTTTCGGACGCATTTAATAGGTCAAAGTTCTTGGTTAACCCAAAATGACAAGCTTTGTCTAAAATAAAAAATACAAAGATTTGATTTCTGAATGGTGATATCTATACATTCTCTAAACACACCAACATCATCTGACCTCATTTTGATCTTTTCATTGAAGTTCTTTTTGACTTACTAGACTAATTGAGAATGTCCAAATTCTTGGTAAATCCAAAACAACTATTTTCATCTAACATCAATATCACATGCTACAAAGCTTTGGCACTTGTTTCAATGCTATTTATAAACATTAAGCACACTAACTGGACCTCATTTTTGCCTTGACATTCACCTACTCTTGTACTAAGGGTTCCACAGATGGCAAAGGTGTTAATCCTTTGCATGCTGGGAAATTTGTCGTCTGCTAAAATGTCGTCTGCTGAATTTCTAAAATTAGCATTTTCTTCGATTTTTTTCAAAGAATATTATCAGAATAGCAAACAGTTTGGATCCTGATGAGACGCCACATTCTGTGGCGTCTCATCTGGATCCAAACTGTTTGCAAAGGTCTTCAAAATTCGGTTCCCGCACTGAAAGGTGTTAATCAAACACATATCTTGCCTTCAATGCTTTGAAATTTGATGTATTTATAGCAATATTAGTTTTCTTTTGTGTTGTTTTCTTCAGATGTTGAGAAATCTTTTAATAACACTTTTTTTTCAGACTGCCATTCCGATTGGGGGCTATAACTTCTTTGAAATCCATTGTAGTGGATGGTAACCCTATGAAGTCAATTAGGCGAGACATAGTCATGGTAAAAGCCATAGATGTATTAAGTTGGTATTGTTTCAACTATAGCTCTTACTTGTGTAAAACATATTGTTCAGTCTTCAAAACTTCAAAATAATTATATTCAAATTAAAATATAGTTTACACATATCCCAGTTAAGCTAGCTGATTCTCATTTAACAGAACAATGTGTGTGATATTTTTTCATGTTATCAGTATTGTCTATAGCATTACCTTTGTTTTTTATGCCCCCGGATCGATAGATCGGATATATATTGTTTTTGGCCTGTCTGTCTGTCATTCTGTCCCAAAACGTTAATATTACAGTAAAGTTTTGCAATAACTTTTGAAATATTTAACATAGCAACTTCATATTTGGCATGCATGTGTATCTCATGGAGCTGCACATTTTGAGTGGTGAAAGGTCAAGGTCATCCTTCAAGGTCAAAGGTAAAAAAAAAAAACTTTAATATTACAGTAAAGTTTTGCAATAACTTTTGAAATATTAAACATAGCAACTTCATATTTGGCATGCATGTGTATATCATGGAGCTGCACATTTTGAGTGGTGAAAGGTCAAGGTCATCCTTCAAGGTCAAAGGTCAACAACAACAAAAGCGGCGCATTAGGGGGCATTGTGTTTCTGACAAACACATATCTTGTTTTAAACCAGCGAGGAACACAGGAGGTGAAGAAGTACCTGCGAAGTCGCATAGAGGAGCCTGTCACCATTAATAACGGGACGTCTAATGGGGTTCAGTCTAGTAAAGGTCAATCAGGGGTAATAGGAGGTTCCGGAGAAGGGGTCAATGCTCATGATGTCAAACAGTTCAAGTTATTAGACTACAGGTGCATCAAACATTTTTGTGTCTCTTTTTCATGTTATGTGTTTTTTCTGCATCTGATTTAGGTAATACATTATTTTGGCCTGCTAATTGAGACATTTAAAAGTCTTAACATAACATGATCTGTGCAAGAACTATGTGGACCTTTGATGTGTTTCAGTTTTGTTCAATAACTTCTACGGGTAAATGCTATATATGGAAACATGATAAAATCAAGAATACAAGACAGTGCTGTTTATTGATTTTATTAAACTAACCTTTAACAATGAATGTTTTGTGAAAAAGATTTTGCTGTGTGCCGGCACAATTTCACAGAGCAAGTCAGACAAAAGTTCATTTCTTAAATATCTGAATTTCAGCAATAAACAGTGTAAACTTATTCCTGAGGATGTGCTGAAAGTGGCTGCCGAGGGCGAGGTAACTTCTGTGAATCTAAGCAAGAACTGCTTCACTGAACTTCCTGAAGGGTGAATACATTGTTCATGCTTGTGTCAATAATGTTAAGAATATTTTATGTTTCTAATCTTAGTCATGCAATTGTGCAGCTAGGTTATGATTTTAAAGTATGTATCAATTTTATACTGATAAAAAAACAGACCAAACTCTGGTATGTAAAATATCTGATGGTGTAAAAGATTTGAGAAAAAATGCCTGGTTGGAGTAAAATGCAGAAAAATTTATTTTGTGAGGCTTTGTAAAACATAAATGATGACCCTTGGCAAGTTGTTCAGGTTTTCATGCCAAGAAAATAATTCTACTTTTCGAGCTTTATTAAATACATACATGGTGTTTTATTTATCCCATCATTTTCTGTTCATGCTGTTCAAATACCTAACAAATGACATCATGACCTTGATTTAATGACAATTCCGGTCCAGAACATCAGTATGCTTGTTTTATGACCAAGATGCATTTCAAATGCTAACTATACTCACCAATTTTAGAGGTTCTATGAAGACCCAGGAGATGGATTATTATCCCTTGTATTTTGACTATCAAATTTAAAAACTCTCAGCTTCTCTGTTAAGCTTTGTTTATAAATTAACCATTATTAACCTTTTGGAAATCATCCTCTACTTTAAAACTTAATGAAACTCCTGCAGTATATAACATTGCATATGTCCCTGTTGATTATCTGACCATTCTGATGTTCAGGATCATGTTGGTGTCGGACCACCTGAAGGAGTTAAATCTGGGCTT
This sequence comes from Dreissena polymorpha, assembly GCF_020536995.1. Classification (NCBI taxonomy): domain Eukaryota; kingdom Metazoa; phylum Mollusca; class Bivalvia; order Myida; family Dreissenidae; genus Dreissena; species Dreissena polymorpha. The sequence goes on along the minus strand of NC_068370.1, from coordinate 8,520,991 downwards.
CAATAGGCTGCCCAAACTGCATCCAGACATTGGTCTCTACTTCAGGCTTACCTTCCTGGATTTAAGGTATTTACTCGATACACTGCAGGCACTGTAAATACAAGGCAAAACTGTAATGTTAGCGATGATTGGTACACCTGCTTCACACCTATGCGACTGGCCCTCTATCCTTTTATCCCAGCACATGTAAGTTTGTTTGGTGGTCGCTGTACTGGAAGTTTGGGTGTCCTTAAAGTTCTCACAACTTTCCTCATAGCACAAGAAACCATCAAAATTGAATGCCTGCCAATTAATTATTCTGTAATGTAGCTACAACTAAAAAAATCTCCCCTATAGTATGTGTAGAAAGTTAGACTCTGAGGCAAACTAGGAAAAATTTCAGGGTCCTCACATACAGCAGCCTCTATTGTGGGAAGACTTTTACAATTTCCAAATACACACACTTTTTTGTCCTGAGTTAAAATGCACCACCGACTATAAATTGACGTCACTTTCATAAATGTTTATGACTGTACTCCTGTATCTCAAGAAAATGATGATTATTTGTAAACATTCTTTTTCTATTATACTTTAAAATCACATGAAGGTGTTGGACGTTTTCCTCACTTGGTTAATTATGATTGTGCCATATTTACTGGAAAATATGTGCTTTCTTTATTTAAAGGAACAACCTGCTGACAGATTTACCAAGTGACATGTCATCTTTAAAGGAGTTAAGAGAAATTATACTGTCTTTCAACAGGTATCATATAGTTTATGTAATATAATCTTCAGAATTTATGGGGAAATATGGCCCATTGACTTAATTGTTTTTATTGTTTTATGTTCAATTCTTTAATTGAGCTTTGTAAAATGTTTATAACAATATGGTTTACTAATTTATTTTTTCAGTGATTGATTGCTTATTGTTTCAAGTATGTCATCACCGTTTTTGTTATCCATTTTATCTGGGATCTAAGATACTTTTGCTTGAAAAAAACAACATTGATTTGATTTTGTAATAGATCTACCATAACAAGGGATGTTGAACTATAGAGAAGTGGAAAAAGGTCTAACATATAAGGAACTTACTTGTTACATGTCCTTTGTATACCCTTGAAACTGCTCCGTTTGTCGTTTGAGTTGTTGGTTGGTCAGTATGCGTTAATTGTTATAAGTTTGTGAAGGAAATCACTGTTGTCAAGTGATTGAATTGACATTTCAAATATGTCATCACCTTAAAATGTAGAAGTACAAGACACAATATTTACTCCTTATGATCTACATTCCTGAGGTATTTGTCCTTGAACATATCTGAAAAATCTTTTAAGAGTATTTGTCATGTTTGTGAAAAAGCTCATGTTGTATGCTAAACAGCTATTCCAAACGATGACACTTGTTAATTTCATTGACTTGTAGGTTCACAAAGTTGCCCAGTGTTGTCTACTCACTTCCCAAGCTGGAGATCCTTTTTGCCAACGACAACAAGCTAGGGTCAATAGAAGCAGACGGCATTAATCGCCTTAGTTGCCTAGCAACCCTAGATCTACAGAACAACAGCATCGGCCAGGTGCCCCCAGAGCTTGGCAACTGTACACACATCAAGTGAGTGGAGTTGGTGAATGGTTATGTTATTTTCCATAGACTGAATTTATATGGTTGAAAATTTGACTTGCACAGCCATGTATTTGTATGGGTTATTTAAGTACTGTACAATCTGTTGCATAAAGAAATTCATATGAGGTTTTACAAACTAAGTCTAATTTAAAAAAGACTGTCTATTCCAATCAACACAAATATCACTTTGTATGATTTATCAACCATTATGCGTTTTAATACTAAATATTACATGTGCTTAATTGTAAACCCTGGCTGTACTTCAAAATGTTTATTATTTCAGGTCCTTACAATTAAGTGGCAATCTCTTCCGTATACCAAGTCCAGCCATTCTTGCCAAGGGAACAAATGCCATACTGGAGCACTTAAGGAGTAGAATTGTTGCATAGCATGAGATCGTTACCTAGAAAGTATGAAGCTCTATATAAATTTCTACCATTGACAGGCATGCGATTTGGAAATTGCGTGTATTCTTTTTGAAATCAAGAACCAAACAAGAAAAAAAATCATTTTGGGGGGGGGGGGGCACTTTCGAAGTCGAACAGGTGCAGAGCATGCAAACTTGTCGTGAATTTATATTCTAACTCTATATATTTAATGTAATGTATTGTGAATCTAGGTTTACTAGGAAATCATTTTCACATTATTTTGCGTTGTTTAATTTATCAACTAATTTGTATAGTTGAGACTGCATACGGCTGAATTAATACATGACAGCGGGTAAATGATTTGTTTTCTTTATTCAATAATTGTCCATGTGATAAAAGCTCTATACATTATGTACATTCATAAAATGTTCATTTGAATTTTAAACAGTTCTTTGCCATGGGTGACTTGCCTGTTAAAAGTGCTACTTTCCTTACATTGTTTCTGCTATTTTGCAATGTTATTATGTGTTTATTTCCATAAAGTCATTGCAGTATCAATATGCAGTTGTTATGTATTAAATTTAGTTGCATATGTAAATGAGCTGCTTGTATTAGTTGAAATTTCGAAACTGATTAATTCTGCTGTTTAGAAACGATGTTGTTCGAATCCACTGATTGAATTATTGTTATTTTATCTTACACATGTGTTCTGTTTGTACTTGTTATGTGATTTTCAATTTACCAGTTTATATTTATATAAATCATTATGAAATATCACTGTGTTCAAAGTTTTAAATTTTGCATAATAAAGTTGTTCTTGCACGAACACAGTCTTCTTATTGTTGTGATAAAATATGTGTGTGTATTCTATTATAAACAAGGCTGCGCATTTTTACTGGTTGAATTCTTGTTACAATACCAAAATGCATGACATTCTCTGAAAAAGTATTGTGAATATACTTGATATACTTACGTACATTTGGCCTGCTGCTTTTCAATGACTTGTCGAGCCCGCATGGGGAAAACTCAATATAGCAGCCGCAATGTTTGAGTGTATGTGTTTGCGTGTGTCAAACCTTATCTGGACTTTTACTGAACTGAACTGTTACTTTTTCATTCATCTGCAATAAAAAAACTGGCTACCAATGTTGACAATCATTAGACGACGTGTAACGTTTAACACCCGTCTCCCTCAAAATTCAAGGTTAACCTTAGGGGTCAAGGGTTAATTTAGTCATATCTATGTATGTGCGTGTGTGAAACCTAATTTCATCGTGCAATGTTTAGCTCGGCTGTTTTCGGAGAGAACCCGAGGTATTGCCATTGCCAGCTCGTCGTCCGGAGTCTGCCTTCCGCGTCGTGCTAAAACCTTAACATAGGCTCTAAAATCATAGTGCTTCCACATACAACTTTGAAACAACTTCATATGTTTATGCACCTTGATGAGTTCTACACACCACACCCATTTTTGGGTCACTAGGTCAAAGGTCAAGGTCACTTCTGACAAGCTTTCATTTATTCAAAACTGCACCCACAGCCGAGCGTTGGCACCCGCTATGCGGTGCTCTTGGTAAATAACTTTCCACAAAATTTTACCATGATGTGAACTCTTGTCGCGAGTAACACCCGTCTCGACACTGGCGATAAACAGCTTGTTCGGACTGTAACACAATCATCATGAAATTATTTGAGCCGCGTTCTGAGAAAACTGGGCTTAATGCATGTGCGTAGTGTCATCCCAGATTTGCCTGTGCAGTCCGCACAGGTTAATCAGGGACGACACTTTCCGCCTAAACTTGATTTTCGGTAAGAAGGGACTGCCTTGAAACTAAAAATACCATAACAACGAAAAATGTTGTCCCTGATTAGCCTGTGCGGACTGCACAGGCTAATCTGGGACGATATTTTACGCAAATGCATTCAGCCCAGTTTTCTCAGAACACGACACATGTTATAACTTGACCTTTAAAATAGAATCAAGCAATTGATGAATACAGATACAAACATGCTCTTTTTCATTCAATTATATTTAGCGCAATTCAAATTGTTCATGAGTTAATCCGACTGAACATTTAACATGGTCACTATTTATCACTATCAAAGTTTATGTTCCACTTCTTTCATAAAACAGCAATTAGAACCTTAAACGGAATCTCTAGGAATCACATGTGCAAGTAGTACTGTTAGCCCATTTATGCCTAGTGGACTCCCATTCATCTAAATTGGAGCAATTTATTTCCAGTATTGGGGATGTCTAGTATATTTATTTCTATATTTAGAATATTTCATACAGAAATTCCTTATGCAAACAGCGCTGTTTGCAAAGGCCCTTTTTTCTAGACGCTAGGCATAAATGGGTTAAACTGATAATAAATGGCTGAGAAATGTGTGAATAGGTTAAATTACTGACACCACGCAATTGATTCAAGCAAAGCTTTCATGAAAGCATGTTAAGCCCTTAGAGTCAGTCTCGTACAGAGCTCCTTCTGATATGCACGGTGCCTATACCACGTGACTTTTTAAGATCTGTGTGGGGAGTTAAATGTCAACAAAAGCACGTCAAAGGTAACATTTCTAAGGATAACTTTTTTAATATGTCATCATTTTCAATCGGATAAAGTGGAGAGCCCGCTCATTCATGAGAGTTTTCTATAGGTATCATGATTTTGTAAAACAAATGAATATTTTTTCAGTAAAGTGCAACCGCGCGTTTGAACGGTTCGAAAAAGGTAGGATCAGTGTGGGGACATTATTTTATTATGACACAGAAACATCACCTCTCGTGAAATAAAGCAATAAACTTTATGGGCGGAGCTTACACTATATCATTTTGCATTCTTTTTTTTTGGTTTCTTTCATATATTTATGAAAACAAAATAACGAAAAATATTCTAAAAGTAATATGATCTGTGTGGTATACGTGTTTAGAAGGATCTGTGTGGTATCCGTGTTTCTACAATTTACGGATAAATTGAGTTAATAACGACAATATATATATTTTTAAATTAATTTCAATTATTCCAATACAACAATTACTACTACTACTACTATTACTACTATTTCTGCTAATAGTAATAGTAGTAGTAGTAGATCTATTATTATTATTATTTAAAAATTCATACATTTCAGTAATCACCTATTTGGCACTAGTGAGCGGACAAGGGTTAAGGGAAGAAAAAATAGAGGAAACAGTTTCACGAGACAGGAATGCTATACAGAAGGGGACACTAGGAGTAAGGTGGGAGCGGGTGAGACGAAACGATAGCAAACTGTTGCCAACAATAAGAATGCGGATAGACGAACACAATGGACATTTTAATTCTGACACAAATTCTGCAATAGAAATTGTGTCAAATATTACACAGGTTGACCTGAGTAATACGTATGTTTTAAAATCAAATTTGAAATACAAACTGATAAAACAGAATCCGCCAGTCGTATTGGCTTGTCATTTTGTTGTTATTTAAAGTTTAAGGTAAACGGTATGTTTATTAAAAACAAAATACTGGTCATAGTAGAAACATATATATATGTGTGTGTTTGTGTGTTTTATTTCATATATGGAATTTATATTGTTGCATTAGTTTATTACATAGTATAGATATTGACAATCATTCGCCATGTGTTGGTGATAATGTCATGTTATAAATTATGTCGTTGTATTCAGTGTAACAAGTGTATGCTTATCTTTAGCGTTAATTATTTTGAAGAGAACATAAAAGTTAATGAATAAATATTATATTATATGATTATATATGTACGATTCTCCTCTTGTGTCGTGGATGGATGCAGCTCTGAAGAATGTCAAGACGTATTTCGAATTAAAGAGTATTGTATTGTATACACAACCACATTGCATACATTGTTTACTGTCAATAACCACGGGCTAGAGTAATTATAAGCAGGCAGTTAATTATGTAAAGCAATCGTGAAAATCCCTAGAATTAGAAACCCTGGCTGCTTATGATTATCAAACTAGCTCGTGACAGCGGTATTTAAAATTGAAACCACGAAAAAACATCGCAAAACTTTAATCAAGTTATAATTAAAAAAGAATCACAGATTCGATAATACAAATCACAGATGCGATATATTAATGAATAACGTAAATCCAAATTATTGCACAATTATTTGAGAATGATTTCAAACACACAAACGAACTAAACGAAACCTAAAAATTAATCAAATTCGGATAACTTTAGAATCATTTTGAAAAGTAAAGTAAAAGTAAAACAACGAATAAAATAACGTAAAACGATAATGAAGTTACACAGACAAACTGTAAACTATAATGATTTATAATCAGTATTCACGGATTTATGTGAAGTCCTTACGTATCGAGAAAGGTTTGTTTTGCATTTGTACGTTTTGAAACACTCCTCACTACTGTAACACTTGTCATGCATGTGGGTATTGACGTGCTCTCTGAGGTCATTCTCACTCCTAACTGCCAACCCACACTGGTTACATTTCACCAATCCCTCTTTTTTGCACTTTTCTCTCTAGCCACGAGTACATGTAGGTACTTGTCCGCAAAGCTCCTGCCGCACTGTACACACACGTGACATTGGGGTTCTTTGTTCGTTGAAGCCTTCTAAGATTGTAGGCATCCTGAGAAAAAAATAACATATTTTATTCACGTGACATTTCAATGCGTACACACGCTATTTCAAAAATGTAAGTATCTTAGGACACGCGTTCGTTAGTTTAAAATTACAAACGATTAGACGATAATTGAGTTATTTCAAAATATATGTTAACCTGAGAGATGAGATATATTGTATATTTGTGTTGTTTCAAGAAAATCCGTTCATCTGTTTGTTAGCATAACTGTATAAAAATTTAACTATTTTTAAGGTATTTAATCTTACCTGCAATGCTTTCCCACAGCAGTTATAGTTTCCAGAGTTAGCGTGTCCCCTAATGTGGCGCAACAATCCAGCTCTGGTCTTCGACATTTTTCCGCATTCGGAGCATTGAGCCATACCTTAAAGTAAATATAATATCAAAAATAATATACGATACATTACTTCACCTGACAGTAGTGTTTGGCGCCAAAATAAAAATGGAATTTGATACAATAAAATAAAGTGTACACTTATTTAAGGTAAGCATGGACTTGTCATCGATTTAAGATGCTCCAGCGTAAGATTTTAATATTATAATGGGGATTGTACAGCATGCCTGTAAATCATAATTATGTATTAGTTCAACAAGCGGTGCAAGCGTAGTGTATAGCCATTATGTGTTTAACAAGCTAGCGCATTTAAAAATCCAGTTTAAAATACATTGTTGACAAGCATTTTTTTAAACAACTAAATAGAACTGAAAAACTTAAAAACAGTATACCACACAGATCCGTTGAAAAGCGTATACCACACAGATCATATTACTGTAAGAATAGTTTTCTTGAATTTTGTTTCGTAAATAAATAACAGAGACCTGAAAATGGATGCAAAATGATATAGTGTAAGCTCCGCCCATAAAATTTATTTCTTAATTGCACCAGAGGTGATGTTTTTGTGTAAAAAAAATTAATGTCCCCACACTGATCCTACCCTTTTCTTACCGTTCAAACGCGCGGTTGCACTTTACTGAAAAAATACTTATTTGTTTTATAAAATCATGATACCTATAGAAAACTCTCATGAATGAGCGGGCTCTCCACTTTATCCAATTAAAAATGGTGACATATTAAAAAAGTTATCCTTAAAATGCTTACCTTCGTCGCGCTTTTGTTGATATTTTACTCCCCACACAGATCTTAAAAAGTCACGTGGTATAGGCACCGTGATATGGCTGTTAGCACACTCGGCAGCCGGTATATTCCAGCGATACCAATCGCCTTTCTCTAAAGCGCCCGCTACATGACACGTAAATAAACAAATGCTCAACTTTACTGTAATATGTTTGTTTACAATACGCTCCTTTTAAATAAGTACTAAGTTCATTAACTTAATCAGTTGTTCATTCTGAAGATCATATAACAGATCTTCAATAAAATCATTGCCAAATACGTGAACGGTGTCTTAAACATTTTAAACAATAGTCTTTATTTCAATATCGTATGGGGGTATAGAAGCGCTCTGATGCCAGGTATAAATTAAAAAGGAATCAATTAAGTCGTTGTTACAACGTTTTAAATCATAATTAATTAGTTGTTAGTATTTTAATTAGTATTTCGTACTTACGACTTTTTATATCGTAATTATGACTAAGTATTTCGCAACTACGACTTTTTATCCGGTATTTACGTCTCTTTGTATATTCTAAAGTCGCAATTACGTGATATGTGATAATATGTCATAATTACGAGATACAAATTAGTAATTACGAGATAACAAGTCTTTGTAACGAGATAGTAAGTCCTAGTTACGAGATACTAAGTCGTAAATACGAGATACTATGTCGTAATTAAGGGATTTTTTGTTTAATATTTAGAAATTTAGTTAAGTTTTTAAATTAACAACTGGCTGAATACGCTTCCATACTATCGAGCAGTGTTCGCGATACACGATCGACAGTGTATTATTTTGTTCGTGGAATTAATTACTATATTAGGCAATTCCTAGTATTTATTTTTGGATTTTCGGTGCAATCTGATATATACAATCCGTTTCAATGACTGCCTGTAGGGAGCATCCACACATTCGCGAGTGACATACAAACGATGGTTTTGCAGTTGCAGTCAGATTTATAACAGGTATTCTGAATATGAGATTTCTAATGTCTAAAATTATATTCACGTTATCGTTTTTAAATGTTTAAAAAATAATTTGTTATTATGCGTACCAATTTAACCACAAGGTCGTATTTTAATATTCCAAATTAGTTTAATAGTCACTTAAAAGAAAGATAATGGCAATTCGAAAATTTCGATTCTAACAGAGAACCTTATATTTAAGCAATTGCAATGAGATATACATTTGAGTTTATCAACGTTATGCTAACGTCCGTTTGCGTTGTTAATGACGTATGTAGTTGAATTAAGGAAATTTTGTTCTTTTTTTTTCTGAAGACAATATTATGCGAGCATTCTAGTCAAATACAGGAAGCGTCCTGATGCCAGGTTAAAATTAAAAACTAAAATAAATGCCTAAATATTAAACATTAACTCCAAGTTACGACTTTGAATTTTGTTGATTGCAACTTTTTAGCCCATAATTACTACTTAGTATCTCGAAATTTCCCAATTAGAACTGTTTGTCTCATAATTACGACTTTTGAATGATGTAATAACGACTTTTTTTCTCGTTATTACTTCTTATTAAAGTTTTAATAGAGGGTATGTTAGGTTTACCCTCCGTCCGTCCGTCCTTTTGTTCTTCTGCATGTCAGTCTGTAAAACGTATATAGAGAAATGCGATTAATATGAACGGAGGTAATGTCATTGCTACAAAAATGAACAAAACTTATTAGCGTTATTCTTTAACAACTGCATAAGATATGATCTTAAACTTATTATACACACCTGTGTCGGTTTGTCTATCTATATATCTGTCTGTCTGTCTGACTGACTTATTATATCTGTCTGTCTGTCTGTCTGTCTGTCTGTCTGTCTGTCTGTCTGTCTGTCTGTCTGTGTCTGTCTGTCTGTCTGTCTGTCTGTCTGTCTGTCTGTCTGTGTCTGTCTGTCTGTCTGTCTGTCTGTCTGTCTGTCTGTCTGTCTGTCTGTCTGTCTGTCTGTCTGTCTGTCTGTCTGTCTGGCTGGCTGGCTGGCTGGCTGGCTGCTGGCTGGCTGGCTGGCTGGCTGGCTGGCTGGCTGGCTTGGCTGGCTGGCTGGGCTGGCTGGCTGGCTGGCTGCTGGCTGGCTGGCTGGCTGGCTGGCTGCTGGCTGGCTGGCTGGCTGGCTGGCTGGCTGGCTGGCTGGCTGGCTGGCTGGCTGGCTGGCTGGCTGGCTGGCTGGCTGGCTGGCTGGCTGGCTGGCTGGCTGGCTGGCTGGCTGGCTGGCTGGCTGGCTGGCTGGCTGGCTGGCTGGCTGGCTGGCTGGCTGGCTGGCTGGCTGGCTGGCTGGCTGGCTGGCTGGCTGGCTGGCTGGCTGGCTGGCTGGCTGGCTGGCTGGCTGGCTGGCTGGCTGGCTGGCTGGCTGGCTGGCTGGCTGGCTGGCTGGCTGGCTGGCTGGCTGGCTGGCTGGCTGGCTGGCTGGCTGGCTGGCTGGCTGGCTGGCTGGCTGGCTGGCTGGCTGGCTGGCTGGCTGGCTGGCTGGCTGGCTGGCTGGCTGGCTGGCTGGCTGGCTGGCTGGCTGGCTGGCTGGCTGGCTGGCTGGCTGGCTGGCTGGCTGGCTGGCTGGCTGGCTGGCTGGCTGGCTGGCTGGCTGGCTGGCTGGCTGGCTGGCTGGCTGGCTGGCTGGCTGGCTGGCTGGCTGGCTGGCTGGCTGGCTGGCTGGCTGGCTGGCTGGCTGGCTGGCTGGCTGTAAAACGTATATAGAGCAATGCGATTAATATGAACGGAGGTAATGTCATTGCTACAAAAATGAACAAAACTTATTAGCGTTATTCTTTAACAACTGCATAAGATATGATCTTAAACTTATTATACACGCCTGTGTCGGTTTGTCTATCCATCTATCTGTCTGTCTGTCAAACTGACTTATTATATCTGTCTGTCTGTCTGTCTGTCTGTCTGTCCGTCTGTCTGTCTGTCTGTCTGTCTGTCTGTCTGTCTGTCTGTGTCTGTCTGTCTGTCTGTCTGTCTGTCTGTCTGTCTGTCTGTCTGTCTGTCTGTCTGTCTGTCTGTCTGTCTGTCTGTCTGTCTGTCTGTCTGTCTGTCTGTCTGTATGTCTGTCTGTCTATCTGTCTGTCTATATGTATGTCTGTCTTTATGTATGTCTGTCTGTCATTCTGTCTGTCTTTCTGTTTAGTCATTTGTCTGTCTGTTTGTCCGTCTATCTGTTTGTTCGTCTACTTGTCATTACATATTTCACATATAAAATAAATGGGTGTATGAATGTTATAATGCACAATCACGTGTTGCATGTAACACCGTCAATGTCTTAAAGTCGTATTAACGAGATGAACGTCGCATTTGCAAGATACTTAGTCGAAATTAAAAAATTAAAAGTAGTAATTAAGAAATAAAATATCATAATTACAAGATAATAAGTCGTAATTTCTAGATACGTATTCGTAATTACTGTATACCATGTCGTATTACGAGGTGCATTAGGGGATCCTACGATGTTATAACGACATGTTGTTTTTATTTAGTAATTTATTTTTGTTTTTAAATGTCGACCTCGCACCAGGACGCTCTCATACACATTCCAAGAACAAAAAAGTTTGAATATAATGGAAGATAATAATGACTAGCTTTCCATATTCGGTAATTTCTGTCCAAAAAAATGTTCTACTTGGTACGCTTAATAGTAATTATAGAAGTTTAAGTATTGCAGATGCAGGAATTGCTGCAGCGATATTAATATTTGTTTTAGTATGATTGTAGTTATGAGAAAACGATTATCATACGATTTAAATCATATAACAAATACGATCATTCTTGCAGTTATCATACATTAGCCTAGTTCACACCCAGAGATCACTGTTGCTACGCGGACTCGAGGCATCCGGAAGTAATGGTGTGCCTGTGTATCTCGTGTAGCGGCTCGGGCTTCTGCTCCAACCTGCTAAGCTTCGTCATCAGCATCACGTTCTCATTCCACGTAAGCCATTTCCGCCTAGTTTAATGTACGCCATGGCAACATGTCAGTATAATCGGTTTGTTCTGTAAAAAAATGTCATTAATGATTAACAAAAACGCATTATACAAAAAAATGTCTACAGTTATTTTAAACTTATATGGTGTAAACACGCGTTTATCATTTTACCGTTTATCAAATAACTTCAATTGACATAAGCAAGATACATAATAATAAGCAATTTACCAGTATTTACGTTGTTATTATTCGCAGTCGTTCGGGATAGTGAGCCCTATCTGGTTCTGTAGTGGTATAGACTGCAAGCACATGGGTCTCTTTTACACGTGCATGGACAGCTCATGCTACAGGGGAGGTATAGAACGGAGATAAATGAGTCGCGCTTTGGGAATACAGGGCCTAATGCATATGCGTGAAGTGCTTTATACAAAGGCTTATTATGGACGACACTGTCCGCTTTGACTGGACTTTCTTAAAAGAAAAGGTCCATAAAAGCGCAAAGTTTCGTCCCTTATTAAACTGTAGGAAATGCACATGCTAATCTGGAATGACACTTTAAAGACATGTATTAAGCGCGGTTTTTCCAGAGCGCAACTGAATTGAACACATGCCAGGTAGTGAATGCAGGCTAAATTTGAGAAAGTGCATTTTTATTGATACAGTGGTTTTGTGAATGTTCATTTTTTATTACTATTGGCGTTTTATTTGTTTAAATGTGCTATGAAATGTGTTATTTTCATGCACACTTAACACTGTGTTTTGTCTACCTTAAAACCTAATGTATTCGATTTCTCCCGCGTAATTCTTTTTTTTCAATATATTTGAATGATTAAAAAATCTAAAGATGTCTACATTTAACGAGATTAACATTCACCTGTTGATAATTTTTGGTATAACTTTAAAAATAAAGTATACAGGCGTAATGCAACGCAAATGTCGAGACATGCCGCTTTGATTAAATATGACGCGTTACACCAACATACTTACATTTTTAGTTTCTTTATATGTACAACCAACAAAATCAGTCTTTGATGTCGAGGTCTTGCGCTTGTAGTTAAAGAGTTGCACTAACAGCCCACTGCACTGTTCTTATAGCCTATTGTTTATATTTTTAATTCACCACTTACTATTAAAAAGCTAAATTACTGGTATTGTACACAAGTTCATAATTTGATTTGTACATGAGCATTTTCAATCTCTTCATTAAGATTTATTCTACTGAATGTCCGTTTAGTTGAGTATATACATAATATTAACTTCGATTGCATCGAACGCCTAAGGCTTACTGAGACATTCTCGCGTTCTTTTCCAAGATAGAACTAGTACTCTGTGTTTTACGAGAAGATCACGAGAGCTCTGAAGAGTGGGGATCACGCCCATGAACTCCTGATCGCCAGGCGGACTTTATATCCACTAAGCAACCGCACCCACAATATCCTGTTTTACTTATTAACAAAACTTATTCTAACACTATTGTACGTATTCCAGTTCCAGACAACAGTATGCTGACGCTGGCGGTGATCGTGCTCGTCTCCAGTGGTACCATTCTCTTCCTGTCCTGCTGCATATTCTGCTGCTCACACTTCCGGTACAAGACGCTCACACCGGGGCTCGCGCTCGGTCTTGGCGCGTGGTTTTCAATTCAAGGTACGCCGAACTTGGCATATAATGTGTTTTTCTTGGGTTCAAACATGTTGGTATTAGTAAATTGAAAAGCAAATGCAAAATTATGTTATAGTTTTTTTGTAATTTAATGATTGAAACAACACAAATTATATCCCATACATTCGTTAACATGATTGAGATTTAGTGAAATTCATATATATTTAATGCGTTTTGAGTTTTTGGTTTGTTAACAGCATTTCTTACCGACCCATGAAAGTTACATTGTTAGATATACGTTTAAGCTATTTGTATATATAATTATAAAATAATTTATAAAACTATGTAATTCTGTTAAATGTTTTTTAAGTTATCTTGATAATTTTAACGTGAAATTTAATAACAATCGACGTAAAATGTATTTGCATTTGTTTAGAGATAATTTCATAACAATAAAAAAGAGTGATGAAAACATTTTTTTTCAGAGATCCTCACATTGGCAATGATAATAACGATATCTGCCAAGTACGACAGGATTGGTTGGTCTGCCTTCGTGTTTACCTTGCCCGGCATCATCAACCTCGGTGTCGTCATCTTCATATTGGTCTACATGTGGTGCCGACCGGAGGATTCTGTCCATCCGGATATATGACTTTTCCTTCATATCAACCTGAACATGTTATATATTTGCTCTGCCACGCTGGTTAATGTATGTATGGGTTTTCGTGCATGTGTACTTTGATTAATTGTATAAATGAGTCGTTTTAAGATTATTTAATGCTCGATATCACATAAGGATATAACTCCACCGGAATCAACTTAAGTTGGCTGTATTAACTCAAACAATTGGTCTACATATATATATGTTAACATACGTGCTATTTTGAAGCATCTCGAAAAAAAAAATTCATCAGAACTAACCCAATGTTTTTTTAAATTATTATTTGTAGTATGTTCATATGAACACAATCAGGTCTATAATAGCTTTATCTGGACACTTTGTTAGTGTACATCGACATGTGACATAATCAAGCATTCTTTATTTCCCAGACAGTTTGATGTATATCATTGTGTCTTTTGTATTTGCATGGTATATTCCAAAGGGTCTTCACACCAAGGCATGTTGAACACTTCGCCACATAGTGAACACTAAATTACTACATACTAACTAGATGTGATTTCTTTATACACTTATACACAGTATTTCAAAGAGAAGCGATATTATATAAATGAAAGTGTTGTGCTGTATACAATAAATTTCGAAGGTTTGAACTGTATTTTTATCCGGATGTTTATAGACATATTGTAAATGTAATGGATATTTGTATCTAGCTAGTTCCCAACGAAGCTATGAGCTTAAGAAATAAACTATTAAATCCAGTCATTCCAAATGTCTGTTTTGACGCCTGTTATTCGGTTGTTAAAATAAGATTGTATACATATTAGGTCATTATCAAAGGATTCTGCAATATTCTCTTATATATTTGGTTACGGTTTAGCGAAACTTGAATAAAAACAATATGACATAACCAAAGAAAAAACATGTAACGCCCTAGTTTACACAGTCATTTTAACTTGATGATGTTGTGAATAAGCAATTTAAAATTAAGTTTTAGAGCGTTTTGAAATTTAAAATTGTTAAAAGAATGCAGTCCACAAAACCACATTGGTGACAAAAATTCGATCTACACAGCTTGTGAATATGTCTATCCGAAGCTATATTGGATTCGAATCTATAATACTATTTGCGTATCATGACAGCAGACATTGAAATAAAAAAGTCTAATATCAAGACATGATATTGACATGTCATGTTATCCGCATTGTACGAGCACTGATACAAACGCCTTAAAAGAACTGTAGACCTCCAGTAAAATTGTCCCTAAATGATCTATTGTTTACGTAGACGATATGACGGTTTGGTGTCATACATTTGAACCGTGGTAAAGATAACGGTAAGATAAACATTAACGATGCATGATTGGTGACTGCATTATTGTATGTTTAAACTTCAGTTACTCCCTGGGTAAGGATTTTTTCGATTGTAAGAAAGTGGATAAAATTACAACATACGGACAAAATGAGCTGTATTTACGATTTACGAAAATAGACATTTTCATCGCGATCTGCAATGCAAAAGAGCATTGACCTCAAAACCCAAAATTCAATGATCAATGGCAAACTTCAGACTCGCAATTCAAGTATTTTTGATTAATTATAGATCTATATTAAAGGTAAATATAACACGCATTCATACACTATAAAAGAAGTATACATAAATTTACTCTACATTCGAACCGTAAAGAGTCTTAAAATATCGCAAGACGACCACGACACAAAACAGACTCAAGTGCACTTTGAAGAAAAAGTTACAAGTTAAAGGGGTCGTCAACCAGATTTACGAAAAAGAAAAGTTCTAATATACCGTATTCTTTTACAATTATTAGTTTATATTGATTAAAATATAACGACTGGTATATTACATTACTTGAAAAAAGTTCATATTTTCAGTATATACGGTAATACAATTTCGCGATGTGAAATCGAAAGAACGAGAAAATAGGTGACATAACGATACACACACTATAAATAACGCAAGTAGATATACCATTTTATATATAAAATATATGCAATTCACTACGCATGCACAATTTGCATTCCTGGGTTTACCACGTGACGATGATGATCAATCTACTTGCGTTATTAATAGTTAACTGGTAGTTACCTGGCACACATACCCAGTAAAATTGTAATACCGAATATACTGAAAATATGAAAACTTAACAACTTTTTTAAGTAATGTAATATACCAGTCGTGATATTTTATATTCGTGAAATCTGGTTGACGGCCCCTTTAAAATATCATCCATAATGTTCGAATACATCGTTTGCAAGTATATGCATTTTAATGCAACACATATTTTAAATTCGTAATTTATTAAGTTTTGATGCATATAAACGAAAATGCGCGCCTTATCTGGAGCTCTGTGGTCAAAAACTATAAATATAACCTGACACCCTAAGAAAAATAAACATGCACTTTTGATACTCACAAAAATCATTTATTTTAATATAATATTTACATCTATTGTGTGTTAAAATTTTAATTTTGAAATTTAAATATTGATTTCTTTCAAACGAGTTTTAGTTACCTTATACGTGACTCAAATAATGTCATGTAGTGCAAATGTTTATGAGAACATTGCGAAACTCTTGTTTTCAATAATTGGACAATCTTGAGCGCGTTATCTGCTGAATTAGTATTTAAATGCGGCGCACATAGCATTCGGTGTTTGTGCCGTTACAATGGATCAGCAAACAACGTGTTGCAGGCCCGGGTCCAGGTACGTTTTTTGCTTTTAACCATGGACCTCGTTTTTTTTAATACTAATTTATAATACACACTACACATTTCTTTTACTTAATAAGTAGCTTTTGTAACAATAATCGCATTATATGTGTACCATATGTTGGACTACAGAGTTTATCAAGGCGTCATATTCTGAAGTAATTCAATTTATCAGGTTACTGGGCCTTTCGGCAATCTTCATCACACTGCTTACATTGAACCTGCCTTCTCCCACACTCGGGTAAGCAGTGTTACTACTAATTTTGTATATAATTACGCATACATATTTCTTTGACTTTAAGGGTCGTTATCGTTTGCAACTATATACGTGTTATTAGAATATAATATGGACATCCTTCATATGTATCATAACTCTTTCATTGGCATTGCATTAAAACACGATAAACGTGGGACATATTAGTGACAAATGTTATTGAAAAGAGAGCTGATGTTTAAACGTAGGTTTTTGAACAGTTCCTTTGTTTTAATAAACCTTTTTGAAATTATAAGTGCATTCACCTGGATCCTATATTGTATACATACATTCATGCTTATACACAGTAAAATATATTACTTTATCGTGCCAAATATTTCCACAATTGATTTATGACATGCATGACATAAAGTGTTTATTATAAGCAATACAGAAATGATTCTCGTATATTTCGTTGCAGGACGTATTACGTATCATTTCCAAGATCCTTTGTCTCTGGAAGTCCTGTGGATCTGTACATTCAAGTAACGGAGGCAACTTCTCCTGTTAATGTCGTCGCGGCTATTGTAGACGGCAACAGAATGGTTGTTTCAAGTGCGATAAAGGCCATACTTTCAGGTATGATGACAACAAAATCAGGAATATAGGATGTCCAGATTGGTATCTAGACCTTAAAAGTACACATGTACACACACCCTTATTGAATCCCGTATTGCAGCGGGTTGTGTAGGCATTATATTACATGCATTGGAATACGCTTTACACCTTTGTATGTACACACAAGTTAAGATTGTTTATGAAGAAGATAATAATTTTAATAATCTTAAATACAACTTATCACATAGATCTGAAAAATGTGTTAATAATTTGATCCCAATTTAATTTTAAAATGTTCTTGTTCTAATGTTCATACGTTTGTCCAGATACAAGTAGTTTTTTCAAATGCATGTATGGAACTGCAACTTTTAAGTTCTAGACCCATGATACGACAATGTGGCCTAGTTTTGTCTGCCCAATAAAGTACGACGTCAATTGTCAACTATTTAAAGATAACTTTTAAATAAAGTATTTCCCATGATTAGAAAATGTGTTGCGCGTCGGAAACACGCTTACATGTCTGTCAAAGGACATCGTAAAATTTGCTGTAAAGTTTAACATATTTATGGAAAGCATGGCATTTGGCAAAAACTATTTTACTATGAACATAACTTCGCTTTAAAACCAGGCATTAGTTTAAAAGTCACCGAACATTAATGAAATGTTTCGAACGTGAATTGTTAATGATTGTAATTGCGTGGTTCTATAATGCTGATTATTTTCAGACACAACACGTCTGTATATTTAAGTTCAATAATTTCATATTTGAAGGTTAAAGGTCCAAACAGAAGTCGAGCGGTCAAAAACGATGTTTTCTTTATCTTGCTCCGTTGAATGTTCTCAAAAGATTATTCTATGGCAAACCTCTTCATATTTGTTAGGGGCTTTCTCATAATTTTTGTTTTGCCTAAAGCATATATGAACAAAATTAAATTCGTATAGGCATGCATGTATTGTTACTTACTTCATTTTGTGTCGCCTTAGTATCACGAAATTATATTACATATGTATATCGTGTTCTTACTTTTTATTATTTGTTTCATTAAAGGGAAGCCAGAGCGGATACAGATTGATGTAAGTATTTTGTTAACTTTCACGCGTGAATGCAATACCTTTGAAATATAATAGTTTAGAAACCTATTTGAAATGTATACATGTACTATCAATTTCTGACTCAGGATCTTAATATAATAAAGACAATTTTACATTTCAAATGTTCTTACTTGATGTGAGCGTCATGATTTCGTGGAGTATTTGTTCTACCAAATATTTTGCCGAATTATCATGAAAATTGCATTCAGATATTGCCGTTGAACACTGTCATTGCAAACATCAATTGCACTAGGTTCCCGATGACCTGCCTACATCTAGATACGTTATCGCGGTGAACGGTACAGGTGGTCTTTCGTTCTACAACGAGGCGAACCTCACGTATATAAATGACGTCATAGTTATGATACAGACAGATAAGACACGCTACTCCGCCGGACAAACAGGTGCCTTAAAGCAAATTGACCGAGGCATTTAGACGCAAACAAGTTTTATAAACCATGGCACATATTTATATTTGAGTACAATCGCATCTTGTTGTTTTTTTGGTCATAACACTTGTTGGTGTCGTGACCAGTAACGCTGATGGCAATTCTATCTTTATTGCTATTTATCGATACTTGAAAGAAAAATTATAATCATTACAACTAACAAATAGAAATTGACACTGAAACCAAAAATATTCAAATCAATATGCACTGCGTTGATCTGATTTGATATCTGAACACACACGTGTTTCAAAATATTTTTTTTTAATTTTATTGGTATGCGAGTAAAACACAATATTTGAATGATTGTACAAAGCAGTATTTTGTTTCTTAGCTAACGCTTCATTTCAATTCCAGTACGCTATCGCGCAATATTTCTTCAGCCTGACCTGACCAACTTTGAAGGAAACGCAAGCATTTCGATTTATGTATGTATTATCTGATTATCAGCGTATTTGATTAATAAACATGATGAACATGCATGTTACGATACATATTGAATCAATAAAAATGCTTAAAATGCTTATCGATATAAAACAAACTCCTATATCACCGCTCCTTCGATTTTCCAATCGAACTGCCACTACTACAAAGAATAGGTCGCAACAACTCACTGATTACCATAAACACAGACATATTCATATATGAAGACGACCAATATATAAATATGTAGGCATAGATCATTTAAAACACATAACTTCAAGTCGTATCGCACTGATGTTAATTAGTTTTGAACTTCGATAGAACATATGTAAAACAGCAGCGCATGTCCATCGGCTGAAAAACAAAACTAACAAGGCCGAGCTGTTCAGATGTTACGGCAAGTTTAAAGCCTACAACCAGTTAACTTGAAAATTTATTTTTACACGAAACACGATTATTTAACATTTGGCGATTTTTGTAGCATTGATTTTCGTTTAAATAGACACACTAAACAGTTGATTAACTTAAATAACCCAATCCAATAATTAACGCCCTTTACTGGCAGTTACAGTTTTGGGCACCTCGAAGCTTACAATGATGAACATTAACTATCTTAATTGGCATGACATAGTTTCTGCTATTTTGCGATAATATGTTTATTTGTTCTCATTTCAGCTTACAACATAGCTGAAATCATGATATTTTACAAATACTTAACGCTACCTCATTTGTTTTGTTGCACTTATTTATAATAAGGAGTATACATATTTGATATAATTAGGATTAAAACGAATATCACGTTTATTTCTCGGTGTCCTTATATTGTCTGACACGTGACAAGTATTCCTTCTTAACATGATCGAGGCTCAATTTACTGAATCAATTATAGTGTTTGAGACTATTTCTTTTTGCATACGAATTACATGGTAAAATAACTGTCAAGAATGTTACCGTATTCATGTTCCTTTTTCATATCACACTATATTCGTATGTTGTTGTCGAAATTCCTATGTTGTTAGGACGGCAAAAACAACCGCATACAACTAGAAGGACCACATAGAGTTCTCAATGGTGTCATTGAAGGACAACTGAATCTTAGCAGAGAACCAATTTATGGAGATTGGAAAATACAGGCGAACGTTTTGGTGAGTAGCCAATCGTTTTTTTTTCGGAACCTATAGAGTAAAGGGAAAATCTGTTGTACTTTATAAATAATTTTGGATAATGTCAAGTGCTTTGTCACACAAGAGAGCATTACTTTTGATACATTTAGCCCGATTTTCAATACAACGTGATATATTACCCTTTCTTAACTAACACACCAAATAGTAGTTTCTAAATCAGCGGTTTTTATTAATTGCTTACAGTTGCAGTCTGATATAGACATGTTAATAGTTAACCTTGTGTTTTCTAATGTTTCACATTTTTGTTACGATTTGTTCACTCATGTTAAGGTTTTAGTTTTGATAAGTCACAGTTCGATTCTTGAAAAGTGAGATCTTAATTCGTGAAATCGAAGTGTCATTCATAGAGGGTATGCATTTAAATCACTACACATACATATACTATAGGGTAAATTCACAGATCTACATGACCAAATCAACAGAGCACATGCAATTATCTCATAGAGTGGTACTTGACTGTAATAACGACGATACACTTTTAAGATCGCAGTACTTCGTAACAAAACGCTGTGGTTTTATTGCCTAATGTGTGGTTTCCACTACCATACGATCCGCCACAAATGCGACGATTAGCCAAACGAAATCAACAGACTGAGTGTTCTTTCTCTAAGTTTTAGGCTTCAATAAGTTGTGATCTGTTCAGTACGTTATGATAAGCTGTTTTGCGCCTGGTTGCGATCTACTCAACAGATAGTAAACTTACGTGAGTAAAGATTGCATGCACTCGAGTTCGATAACGTGATATGCAAGTACGAACAGATAAATTTTTGCGCTTGTTTAAAGATAAAATACGAATTGATCAATTAGTCACCATTGATGAGTGACCAAGGTTGATCGCGCTCATCTTAACATTTTTGAACCGTTACAAATGTACCTCGATTGGCACGATGGACTTACATATCTAATAATTCCTGATACGGTGTGATATGATCTCACGATTTTTAAACGATTAAGACTACAATTACCATATTGGAGATTATCGTGATAATAGGATTGTATCAAATTGTCGGCCGCGTTAAGTAGGTTGCAGACGTACGATGAGATACGATTTGAAACGCTTTGTTCTGTTTGAAGTTTCTGGCCTTGATCTCATGAATTTTCTTAAACGAACACTGTTTTTAGATATTGGCATTATTTTTAGCTGCTTTGCGGCTTCATATTTCAAATGTTCCACGATTGACACAACGTTCATGCTTCACCATATGATACGGGATATGATCTAATAAAATCACCATAAATTCACGATTTAAATCGTTGAGAGGATTGTGATATCGGCGGTAAATTATTTAGTATCAGTACCCAAACCATAACGTTATTAGGACACGATTTTTTTACGGTTTGTAACGATATAAAACAATCTGGTCTCCACAGACAATATTTCACAGTAGAACCATTTTAGTCCCTAACCGTTGTAAAAGTCTGCTTGTAAGGCTGTCCGTTAATCCGTCCAAATTATGTACTTCAAGTATGAAACTCTTAAAAGATGACGGTAACAGACTAGACAAAAATCCATGTGTATTACAAGTTCATTGCTATAAATTTTATGTTGTAACATATCAATTGATGGAAACTTAATAGAGTTATACAAAAGTAGCTAGGGTCTCGGTTAAAATTAAATATATTGCAATGTAATAAGTAAAGTGGCAATATATACCGGCTACCATTTGTTGTGTTTTCAGGACTCCGTTAAAAACAAATCGTTCAAAGTCTTTGATTACGGTAAGTATGTTCATTGCATATGTTTAATCAATAATATAATAAACCTATGATTTTTAGTACGGGTAACTGATGAAATGTTTGATTAGAGCTATACTCACAGTTCAGAAAGTTGGTGATTTTAAATTTTAATGACGCAAAATATGTGTCGCTATTACAATCATCCAAAAAACATGATTAATGAAAACTAAATCCATAGAATAAGATGCACGACATATTTTTTTTTTAAAGTAATACATTTTAAAGAAACTAAACGTGTTTCTTTGAACTAAATATTTATAAATTTAAAAAAACCATTGAATACGATCGTTATAAGAAATTGTATTCAATTATTACAAAAAATAGTATGGTATATTATTGTTTTTAATCACAGTTTTACCAAGATTCAACGTGGAACTGATTATCCCAAGTGACATATTAACGACAGACCAGACAATAAGGATTGCTGTTAAGTCAAGGTCAGAGTACATTTCTATTTTGAAATGAATATATCATGTGTATACTTAATTTAGTTTTAAAATCATTTAAATATGTGAACGAAAACAAGACAGTTGAGTTAACGACTACATACAGACCATTCGCTCTCTAAGAGCTTTACTTTTTATTAAAATAATCACATCTATAAACACTATAGTAAGTGATTCACGATATGGAGAGCTGTATTAATATTTACTCCGCAGTAAAGAAGAATCTTATTTTATAAAATGGGATAACTTTATTTTAACAATTTCTGAATAATATCAATATAAGTTAGCATAAAAACGTATGCGATCAACATGTTCCTAAAACGACAACATTTGGAATGTACTAATTACAATAATGCAATCAATGTACTTTTATTTTAGATACTTAAACTGATAAGAACAGAACAGAACAAGTATTCTATTCACTTAAGCATAGTACAGCTTATCGTGATTCATATTTTAAGACATTCATACATGCGTGACAAAATGAGTTATTAATATAACAGTATGCGTTAGAGTGTTGTATGTTCATGTAAACAATTGAGTATGTAAACCACATGTTAGCAAAAATGAGTTAAACACAGGCAAAATAAAAAGTACATACTGTACATGTAAAAAAAAACAACAGCGTTAACAAAACAAAACATTGTACATTTCTTTCATAATAAATGGTACATAAATGACAATTGTAAACGTTGATTTAAAGAAAAATACAAATATCCCTTTTTTAAAGCATGTAATGCAGTAATTGCTAACTTCCTAAAGTTCTCTTTATTACTTTTGTTTAAAAGCTTCAAGAATTTATGCATACCTGATCTTGTTGAGAAACGTTTTCATATGTTTTTGGATCTTTTTTTTCTAAAAACAACAGACACTTAATTATAAAGTGATATTCGTCTTCTACATCGTGTAGATTACAAACAAGTACAAAGTATTTCGTTCCTGATAATGTTATAATATCTGTCAGTTTCAATTTACAACTTATGTGACGATAGACGTATTTTAACAATGATATTTATATGTTTTAATGCCAATAACATCCAAATAAAGAGACCTTTCGAATACAGGTTTGAGTTCTATGTACACTAGTACAAAATCAACATTAACTTTCCACTCAGATATTTATTGATCTTTTTAACAGAAAAATAAAGGTATCAATAATAACAGTAACCACACATCTGTAAATACGGATTGATTCACAATTTGGCGAACTTTGGAGGACCAATTTACTGTTTTATTTTTTGTTTGTATTAATTTCTTATATTCGCTTATGAATGATAGTATTAAGGATACAGTTTCCTTTTTTAGTTTGATGAAGTTTAAAAAAATATTTAACAGTTCATATGTACCTATAAAAATCGACCAACTTCAGCATATAGTGACAGTAAATTTGTTGACAGTTTCACATTTAACAGTCTTTTACAAAACTTTCTGTTAAAACGTTCAATACTAGTTGCCACAATAAATCCCCATACGTCGCAATTATAATTAAGAATTGATTAGACATATGAATCAAACAACTTAAACATTATTTAACGGGACTTCCATATCTTTCGTTATACAAAAAGGGAAGTAACCTCTTTTTTCTTTTTGTTTGTATTTTGGCAATATTTACAGTTAAATTTTATTTATCACTGTATACTTCTTGGGTATTCAAACATCCTGTAAGCCTTCTTTAGTTTCTGAGTAAATGACAACATCATTCGCAACAAAGGAGATAAACAGATGATTGCTCTAATGTTCCGGCGTTTATTCCTTTTTGTAAATTAAATTCTATATCATTTATAAATAATGAAAACATGATCGGCGATGTCATTTCTCCTTGCAATAAGCCAACATTGCTACTAAATAAGGTCCGAAGGTGAGCCCATGAGTTTGACTTGAAGTTATACATAGGGCGGATAAGTGATATAAACCTGCCATTGATACTGTATGGCAGAAACAAGTGATACAGGAAGTCGTCTGTAGATCGATACAAAGGCTGAAATTTCAAGCATTAATGCACATTTCATACATTTAAACCTACGGTGAAATGTAGATAACAGAAAGCGCGTACAATTAGTTGATTGGTGTTCATGTCGACATGAATTTAAATGTATTTAATTTTTGAAAGGTTATGACAAGATCAATGAAAGGTTTTGTTAATTTCAAATTCACATGTGCATGCTTTATTAACACATTTACAATTAACAAGAGTTTATCTTACTGTTATTTTTTACTGTTTTTCTAAACACTGTAAACGTTTTAGACGACGTTATTTAACATTCAGTCAGTGTATGTTTATTATCATCGGGAAATCCGCGGAAAATATAGTTATTGAAGAAGTGTCTGCCTATGTTTGGATATTAACAGTTGTAAACAGTTAACCTACACACGGTTTTCTTAGTGGGGCTGGTTTATAATCTTAAAGTGAATATATGTATGCCAATTGCTGACAAGTGTCCTAGTAAAATCAAAGCTAAGGGTAGAAAGGTCTAAGAAATAATGTTTCGTAACTAATCACGACACACGTCATTGGGTACGCCCGTAATCGAACCCGCGATTCGCGAATTTGTAGTCCTGTGCTTACCAACCGAGATGACCAGTTACGTATTTTGGTGTAAAAACGTGAAACGTTTGAGAAATAACACGCCAGAAGATATTTAAAGGAATGTTTTCGGCCTCATTGATCTGATCTTACATTAGCGACCATTGAAATTATTTCAAATGAAACTTGCACACACAAATATCAGAGCTATGTTCAATGATCATATTTTGTATTTATTGTTTATGTTATGTAGAAAAGATTGGTTTCAGTCTTATATTCTCATAAAAATATAAGTGTTATACCTGTTTATTAATAGTTCAAACAAAGGTTGTGCTGAAAACAGAAAAAAATGTCGAGACATCATTATATTTTAATAATAAATATAATGAAAGGAAGAAATTTGGATTTAATCATAATTTCTCATATCGGACTTACAGTGTGGCATTTGTTAGAAAAGCTTACTTATTCTATAGATATTTAAAACAAACTGTTCATGCGAATAAGTTTATGAAAGTTTATGAAGCATAAGCTGGCAAGAAATAAAACATAAAAATCGATATGGGACCCATTTAATGCACACTTTTTTTACTTTATAACCGATAAAACATTCACAGCCTTACAACAAAATTACAGTTTCACGTTCAACACTGGTGTTCAGGGAAGCTGTACTTTGGTCGTCTACCAAGAGAACGACCGATACCATTACTATAGCATTTCAACACCGGTAGGCTTTTGTTTTATCCATGGAATTAATTGTAAAAACATAATTTTTCGACACTTATTAATTACGTCTTGTTCAAGAATAAACGTTATACATACATGTATAGCTGACTAAATAAGTATTAGCTATTGATATTATTAACAAATACAAATACTTTGACGGTATTTTTATTCTCCAAAAATATATTTTTATTTTCTTAATTACAAACACATATTTACAGATAAATGGGTTGGCGAATTTTACGATTTCCATGTCCGACCTCAGAAGTCAAGGAGTAGATACATCGCATAACATGAAACTACGAGCCACTGTAACGGATAACTCCACTTTGCTGTCGTTTACCACAGAAAAGGATATAATTATACAAGGGAATCATGACGACCAGTATAAACTACAAGAGATAATGATAAGAAATGGATTTGTAAATGGATTGAACTATACTACATACGTAAGTTACATAAAAAAGATAAACTTGTATGTTTCGTCTACATTTAATAAGTATTGGCGAATTTTAAGCATGGATTTATTCGTTGAGTCGACAATAGATTTCGGTATGTAAGCTTATAAGCAATTCGAAAAGCGCCAAAGGCTTGTACGAGATTTCCATTACTATTTTATCATTATTTTATAAATAGTGAATTTTCACTATCCCATACTCTTATTTTCTTTGTTATTGGTAACCTTATACCGACATTCTGATCGGACATGTAGGATACTCTTTGCATGCATATTTATTTATACATGTACACCAAATTCAGTTCTATTTGATGCTTTAACATTATTATTCGTGAAATGATAAAACATATTGCTGAAAGAATAAGACATTAATAATTAAAGAATAATGGTGTATATAACACCACCATGTGCTATCATTTATTTCAATTTAATCGTTCAATATAGTATTTCATTTAGTGACAAATTCGTGTTCATTTTTTCAGCTGAAATTGACAAAAAACGGGAAAGGTCCAAACATGATCGGAGCGCTTGACGTTTCTGTCACGTACTACAGTGTAGTTTTAAGTACATGTCATCAACAATACGGTACACTTGACCACCAGTATTTACAAATCTCAACATCGAATTTCAATGGACAAACAACCTTTGGTCAAAATGGCATTGCAGTAGTAACATTTCCTGTTAACGGCATTAATATTGAGAAAGTAGATTTGCAGGTATGGTTACTAAAAAAATTGTGTACAATTTCGAGTAAAGGTAGATCTTTAGTATTTAAATGTCAAAATAATCACATCTTCAATACTTTGTGCACAAACCCTATCTTCTCTATGCTAAGGGTAACATAAATACTCAAAATCAACGAAAATTTCGCAAAATATTTCGTAAAATAAAGTAAACCTATAAAACAAACCAGTGTACCTTATAGCAATAGCCAACATTTCAACGCTAGATGTGGTATGGTAACATAGATTTAACGAGATACAAAATGCTCGTTTTTTTGGTGGCACAATATATACCGTTTAAATTTCCCGCAACGATATCTATTCATACGACAGACGAACACTACCATGGTACATAAACTTGTGTTGAATATTTTGTCCCACAAAAAGAGAAAAGAGCATTTTGTACCTGTTAAATCTATTTTTCTAGACCAAATCTAGCGTTAATTTTTTTTACTATTTTTGAGTGTTTATGGTCTATTAGTAAATTATGCATGTATTTGAAAACATGAGCGACAATCTATACGAATTAAAAGAAAACAAAACATGTAAACGAGTTCATTTAACGGAAATAGCCACCTTTTCCAAGAGACTCGGAATAACTTTTGATAAGTGTTCACATCATACTCCAAATAGTTCCTCTGAAAATGTTCATAACAACGCTTAAGTAGCATTAACACGACAGTGTTTGGGGATGGGACGACATGGCCCTTCAATTGAAACTATTACTTATTAAGATAATGAAATATTAATTAAGCTATCGCTTATACCCCTAATGTGTATATACTTTATTTTTATTTATTATTTTTCATTTAATTAAAGGTACGGTACACCACTGCTGCGGACTTTTCAAAAACGCTGTACTCGATGTCGAAAACCCCGACAGACGTGTTGAAAGTGACTTTGAGTAGTGCTGAAATGCAGGCAAGATTATGTTTCCTTTAAGGATTCTTCACGCGTATTGCCTGTCGGATTACATATTTATTCATGTCATTTTTTACGTTTGTTCGGACAGGTGGGAAACGTTGTGACAGTTACAGCAGAATCATCAAAACCACTGTATGGCCCCGTTACAAGTGAAGTACGTATCACGACAAAATGACCAAATACCATATTTTGTAGTACAATAAAAATATTGTGAAAACATTTTGAATATTCATAAATGATTAATATTAATCAAGTGTTGACAAAAAACACATTTAATTTGCAAATAATTAGTTACAATTTTTCAATGTGATGTTATACACTCAAACTCAAACGTTTTAAAAAGGGATACTTATATTTTATGTATATCAATATCTGTTAGGAGAAACATTTGGATGTAAATGAACATAATACTATGTTACGATGTATATATGCATTATTTCGTAAACACCAGTATAAAAACTTGCCTTTTGTTCTTCGTTTACTACGCATAAAACATGGAAATGGTTCTATAGAAATGTTTTTATTCTGAAGGTTTACTGTCGAAATCGTCTTGTGCAGTTTGAATCTACAATAGCTAATGGTGAAACTACGTTTCGTTGGAAGGTTTTACTTACAAATGATATGGTCCCTTTCTCCTACATAGTAGCTTCACATATAACTAGCGGTCGGTGGAGTTTATCTGATAGCGCTTTCGTACAAGTTGATGGGACACCTATGAAAAATAAGGTATATATTTATTTTTAGAGAGTTGTTTTTAGTATTTCTTTACTAATAATTAGATACATGCCAATTGTTAAATAGTGATAGAATACTTTCTTTGAAGATTTTGGTTTAGTTTGAATTGCTCAATGCTAATAACAGGTTTCGCTATATCAAAAATGTTTATACAATCTAACCTAAAGTGGCATCACATATAAATAATCCTCTTTGTTATTGTTGTGTCTGAATAATTAGGTACAAGTGACGTATAACACTAGTTTAACCGAACCAGGACAATTCGTTGATATGAAGATAACTGCTGATCCATTATCGATGGTGTACGTGATGGTTGGAGATGAACGTAACAGGCTGCTCGGAAATGAAAAGGATATATTCTCTGATGAGGTAAATAAGATTTCTTGATCGATTTCATAAGCATAGACGTTTGGAAAAAAAAGACTTAAACTATAAAATTTGTGTTGCCACCCTTGATGGGCGATTTCCATCGGTCCTGTCCTAACCCTCCGACTGTGTGACAATCACTTTTGCTGTTTTACACTTTTTAGTTGTTCGCGTAGCGAACACTAATGTTGTTACTGAAAATTTCAAGTCGGTTCGGCTTATCTACGGAGAGCCTACTACCCGCCACACATGCCGTATCCGCGCGAGAAAGAGTTGTATAATTTATGCAAGAGGTTTTAGTTCTCCAACCACATTCATTCACAAATGGAAACATTACATGAATATCGTGTTAAATGTACTAGTTTCGAAAAGAGCTTATATAGAAAAGAATCAATAAACAATGATTGCATTATACCTGTCGCAGAAGAGATTGTTTATGAATGATTAAAATAGTCCACTTTCTGCTTCGTCTTCGTGACGTAGTATTTTTGCTCAGCTCATTCATAATCGGAGGCTATGAATAGATGCGGCTGCCGATAAACAAGGGAGAGTCCAATTGCACGGGTTATAACAACGCAATAGTATAAGGTTACGCGTGTTTATATTCTCAATTTATAAAACGTTGAACATGAGTTTAACAATAACTTAAGGGATACGATAGACAACAACAAAAATGCTTCATAATCGCTAAACCCGAATATAACAAACAATTAAATATAACACAAATGATCTGTTTCGTAACCTCGTTCATGCTTCTACAGCGGGGATTTCTGGGAAACATTCGTTTGTTCTCAAAAGAGAGAGGCGATATTTTGTATTTACGGGTGCTTTCAACGCAATAGTAGAAGGTTAAAATTGTTTATATTCACAGTTCTCAATTTATTAAATGTTTTACATGAGTTCACCAATGACTACAGTTATACTATAGACAACCTCAAAAATGCTTTATATTAATCGATAAAACCGAAAACAACTAAATATAAAAAGAAATATCTTTTAAAAATGTAGTCGGCGTAAACGCTGACTTTGAAATAAAGTTTTCAATTTACTTTTCTAAATAAATAAATAAAATGAAAACTTAAGTTTAACTATTGTCTTTTTTTCACTTGTATAAAGTTGCATATTCACCGCATGAACTGTGTGTTATCATTGTAAAACCACACATTTGTGAAAGAAGATAAAAAAAATACTACGGTATTGCATATCATATGTGTCCTCACATGCCTAATTATGAATATATTTCTTCACTATCAAAATATATCGTATGTTAATATTTGATTTAAACGCAGTTTTCTTTCGACACATTTAAATCACACTTTCAAAGCCGCGTCATGAGAAAATGGGTCTTATGCGTTTCGGCCAGCGTTTCTTAAACCCAACATGTGCATTTGCGCAGTCAGGTCAGAGGCGATGCTGTTCTCTATAAAATCACTGAATATGCTATGGTCTCATTATGTATCTCCTGACCAGACTGAGAGATGCGCTTGCTGAGTGGGCTATATATATGATGGGCGCATATGGAAGAAGACCCATTTTCGAATAAAGAGGGTCATTAAAAATCTCATCGCGAATTGTAAATGGCACATTATAGCACAATGCTTTTCGATACAAAATTGAATTCAAAATAGCAAACTTTTAAATATGGGCAGCCTATCCAGGCGTTCAGGAACGATGTCCAGACGTGCTGACCGAGTCAGGCAACTATTGTGGTTGGATAATTGAACGATTTTCCTCTTATCGTGACACTATACTATTTTGGTAATGATTGTTTTCTCATCTTGAAAGCAAAACTGAAATTCTGCGAGATGGAATTAAACGCGTAATTATAACTGGGCCGCAATTTGTGTCGTTTGAACATACAGAGAGTAGTCCGGGATTCCTTACACTGAACAGTGCTACATCCTTTGCGCTGAGCACTGATACAGTGATTTAGCCAAAGTTCAGAGGTTTTATCTCGAATCAGCCTATGAAATATACGAAAATATTCATGCGTGTCTGCTGGCGTTATGTTAAAGTCAATAAGATGAAAAGCTGGGTAAAACAGCTATGCCGAAAAGCGCATTGGTGCTGTCTTGAGGACTACCTAATTTGTGCGTAAAAAGTATTGCTCGCAGATTTATTTTTTATTTATTTTCATCAATGATCTTATTGTATATTTTGAATTCGTATATGGTTTCAAAAATCAAAAGTTTTGTACAGGGAATTTTTATCATGAAAT
Organism: Dreissena polymorpha; assembly: GCF_020536995.1. NCBI lineage: Eukaryota > Metazoa > Mollusca > Bivalvia > Myida > Dreissenidae > Dreissena > Dreissena polymorpha. Next base: position 8,489,619 of record NC_068370.1, on the reverse strand, counting down.
TATATTCTAAGTGAGATATGTATTCGATATTCCAACAATATTCATTTAATATGATGGTGATAGCAAATTGTCTTTATATTCAGTTCTCATTTCCATTTTCATCATACTTTCTATGCTTTCAGAATGTCCAAAAAGGGCCATGTTGTTGTTATTTTTTCTAAGTTATCTCTTTGAAATATATAGGATGATAAAAAGTGCACACAAAGCTCGACCCGTGCGTTATGACACACTCTTTATAATTTTGAATGGCGTGTGTTAATTTAAAACTTATATTTTTTGAAAAATGAATTGCGTCTTTAATTATGCAATAGCGAACAACTTCAGTGCCTTCAGCGCTTTGATTATTTTATAGGTTATGGACGGAGTGACATCGTTTTCCAACAACCATGCAGACAATGGATATCTAAACGGTCAAGATGAATCAGTAAGTGCATGCAAACGTAAGATACGCGTATGGTCATAAGCAAATAGTATTATAGTGTTTGTTCCTCACCAGCATATTACATCATAATCAGTATCGGCAGGTGCAACTGGTCTCTTTAAAACATATTTAAATACCGACAGAAGACAACCGATACTAAAAGTATTAATATTTAATCTCTTTTTTATTTTGACAATGATTACATAAGATAACATTTTCTGTACAGCAACAACAAAAATCTTATGTTGATAGAGTTATCCATAATAATGACGGAATAATACACACTCATCTGTACAATCTTGACAACGATGCATTATTTTGACGTTGTAGCACGTTCTTTATTTTTGTGATAATGTTATGGAAACAAGTGCTATATGAGTAAAGAAATAGAAGCGGCTGTCTTTGTTCGTTCGCCCTCAGCCATTTTGTCAGGGCAATATTTAAATAATAACTAACTTAAATTCAGTAACATTTAGTTCAGGAATTCTTCACATAAAAGAAAATGTGTGCATTATAATTTTATGAGAAAGAATAGTAATGTAAATAAAGTATTTCAAAACTTGACCAAACAAGAAAATAAAACTTCACATGAATTATTCCCGGATGATCCTGTTTTAAGTTCAAATCTTTAATTTTCATTGCATATGTATTAAATTCATTTGTTTGATAGAAAATACTTTCAAGAATCAGTATATGTCCATTTTATATTACTTAAATACGATAAACGGTAAAATCACAGAAAACATTAAGCAATTAAAACAAAATTAAGCGCTAGTTTAGCGACGTCATTTCGGAGTTTTCTCATTATGAGGCTTGCCGAATTAGCACCAAAAGTCTCAGAACACGTCACATTTAACAAGCTTTATCAAAGTACTGACATAACTGGTGTGACGGTGCATTTGAAGAGGATGGATATCAAAACATCAATTTAAGTTAATTTACATCACCACAATTGTGTATGTGGATACGAATATTTTGGGTACGAAATAATTTGGGTACGAAAATTTTGGGTACAAAAAATTATGCCTAAAAAAATTGGGTACGAAAAAAAATTGGTTACGAACAAAAATTTGGGAAAGAAATAAAGTTGGGTACGACAAAAATTGGGTACGAAAAAAATTGGGTACGAACAAATTTGGGTACGAAAAAAATTGGGAGTACGGGGAAGAAGTACCCGTTGGGAACTTGACCCATTCGGCGAAACTGGGAGGCGGGTTACATTCTCGATCAAATATAACAAGAAATATCTTTAATAAGATATTCGACGTGTATTTTCTGTACCACTTATCTTAAAAAACCGTTATGGTACAGTAAAATGTTTGTGGGTTATAACATTACGTTTCAGCAGATATATTCAAAACTTGACATGCTCTTTAATTACACCATCCTCTTTAATTTCACATGTATATCATACCAAACTTTATATTTCGTTCTTTTCTTTCCTAAGTTAATGATGTTATGTGTACGGACGTGATTTCACATGCCCATGTGCGTGAACATATAATTTTTCCCTTTTTATTATTGTTTTTTCTCTAATTTAATAAGCTTTTTTTTCGTTAAGTACGGCAATATTCCCGAAAGTAGGTATGAGCACATAGCCGGACTCTAGTCGTAAGAGCACTTGAATATGTGAGTTCGCCCATGAACACATGGTAAGGTTAACTAAATCTCCGCGATATGACCTGATATGTGTTAAAAACAGCAAACAATATCCAACAAACGAATGAATTATCAAACATAGTATGTGCACTGATGTGGCTCTGTAATTTCTATTTGAAAAGTTTATTAAAAATGCTAAGTGAGAAAGAACGCATAAGAGCGAGTTTCATATAATCAATCGGCTTTTATGCTGTAATTCGTTTTCTTTACACTCATGATCGCGTTAAACGTTAATTATGCACGTTTTCATTCGCAATTTATTTACAGAATCACGACAAATTGTCAAATACAATACAGAAAATGCAGAGTTGTTTCATTGATCTATAAACATATAATGGATTGAATATAACTGATTTAAAATTAACGTTTTCAAACTATTATTAAATCTTTTCCCCAGAATATGCTGTCCTATTCATAGCTGAGCTGCCTTTACCTTTATCAATGATAATCAGCGAGGTATGCCGATTGAGAAAAATTAGCAATCCCAATCGGACTGGCTCGGTCTTTTACATAGGTCGCCATTTTTTTCATGGTATGATATCTTAGACGAGCTGCTTCGCTGACACAGCATCGTCAAAAATGGAAAAGAAATAAAAAGGCATCTTTAAATTATTTGAAACTACAGAGGTCAGAACTGTAATATTTATTGAGTAATATCGTCTCGGGATCTGTCAAATCCTGGCAGGATTATGAAGTGCCTAAAAAACTTAATGATGATCCAAATTTCAAAATTAGTTGCTGTATGTTTTGCAAAAAACGATAGTAAAATATATAATCTTACGGTTTCAAAATCAAAACTTTTTTATGTTCATATAAATTTGAAAAATCTATTTATGATTAATTTGTAAGTATTGATTCTGTGTGCTGTTTATTTGCATACTGATCACGCCAATAACAAACCCAAACATCCAAACAATTCATGCCTATATTAATACCATTCTAATTCACCTTTAAAACAACAGCATTATGTACAATATTAATTTCATCACCCTTCAATTCCAATTCCAATAATATATCAGATCATATTTCTCTAATGTTGTCTCATCCCATACACATATATGTCTAACAGATTAAAAATAAACTACAGGAAAACGACAGTTATTTCACAAACATCACACACTCTGCAAATAAAACACTCTGTATCAGCAGACAATTTGTTGTATAAATCAACCTCTGGTTTAATGATCGCCATATTTGAACTACGTTCAATTTGGCCGCGCCCATAAGTTTCGAAATTCTTATTTGCAAATGTCAGAGAAAATGTTTAAATCTTTAGACAGCTCGAAAAGAGCGGAAGGCAATTTAATTGTGCAAAGTTGAGTACTTTGTGTACATGTGGATCGGTTCTACGGTGGAATATTATACTTTTTTTTTAACTGTGTTTGAAACAATTAAACTGGTTCGGCGGTAGTGGATTTTTGAGTGAAAATGGAATTAATCAATATTTAATGATTCATCATCGTATTAATTATTATCATTATCGTTCCTGTCAACATTGCAATATGCAAAATACTAGTGCTTCATAGTTATTGTTCTTCTGACATAGTTCACTAACATCCAAGATTGGAATGGTAATTATGTACAGATAAAATAATTGTGCACAATTTTGTATTTTAACAAATGATCATTAATCTAAACCCATTTATTAATATAGATTGCACTAAAAGGCTGAGGCTTACTTAAACAATCAATGCTGTTTCCATCGCAGAACCAATACTTCGTGTCTTTGTATAGTAGACCTATTCGGCTCCATGCCTATTTTGCATCATGTTGAAACATGGGTCGATTGGTTTCAGGCTTATTCAGTCTAAATCAACACGGCTTCTTTGGCAATATCTTAAATGCTTCATTGGCAATATCTGGAAGGATCCATATAATTTAAAGATGATTTTAAGAACTCTCAATCAGTTTCAGTGGGGTTCAAACCGGACCCTTTTTAAAGCTAGTTTGACACCATATCCAATATGCCAGCACAATCTTTTTTATAATCAATAAATATAAAAATTGATGATTATGTCCAATTTATTTCGTTCCTTATATGTTACAACAATGTGTTAGTCACCATTTGTTATTGTCCTCTGCATAAAGCCTGGTATATCTGCATGGGCATCAAACTAAATCAGTAACCCTAGCCTAATTAAGTAAATTACAGTAACTTTGTTGAGTTAAAACTTATCAACACTTTAAGGTCTTCAAAAAATAATATCAAATTAAAATCATTTTGGTTAATTATAGGCTTTAAATTGGAATGTGATACCACTCATGCATTTGACTATATAATTATACAATTACGGGTCACATTATTTATGAGGAATTCCAATACATCTCCATATAACCGTATACTCAAGTCAAATAATCAAGCGATTGGCTTCCTGCCATTTTTTCATTTTATGTTATGACGCAATGATCTTGTTTTTGAATTGATGAAACATTCTTGTTAAACTTTGAAACAGAGATAAATAATTTCAAAATATTAACCACAATTTAATAAATTCAGTTAAATACTGTATCGAGCTAACATATGCCAAAGAGCAAGTCAATTTTGGAATTAAATTAAATACTAGTAAGAGGAAACTCTGGGATCACAGTTCAGATTTGTCAAATCTACAAATTTGCGTGTGGCCATGTATAATTTATAAATAATTACCATTACGTCACATGTAACACACATTTCTATGTTGACCAGTCCAGAGGGATAGCAAGGTGGAATTGAAAAGGAGCAGGATGCAGCACGCTGCAATTTATCTTTTGATTTTTCAATTGAATTGTACTTGTTATTTTTAGACCGCAAAACAGAAATTGCACTTTTTCTCTGAGCAGAACACATTATTCGTACACATTACATAGTGTAATGACAAAAAAGCATATAAACACAAAGTATACCTCTTCTATGTGGTGCAAATGTCATTTAAGAGTAAAATTGTAAATAAAATTGTATATAAAAGTGTATTATTAATTATTAAAAAGGTTTTGACAAAGTGATTTGTGCATCAGTTACAAAATATAATTACAAGAAAGTGTATTTAATGCACATTAAACATAACAGTATTGGACTCGTTTCTTTCTGTGTTTAATGCACATTTAATAAACTTGAACATGCTGACAAGAAACACTTTTATCAGAAAAAAGTGTTGTTATGTATTTTTCCAGCATTTATACACCTAAGTGTGTTTTAGTGTATTTCTCCTCCTGAAAAATTCACTTTACCAGAATAAATGTATGCTTAAGTGCATTTAACTGTGTTTTACGTATATTTACAAATGCATTAATGCCTCATATGGCTTATTTGAGGTAGAAATAATGCGTTTTGTATTTCTGTTACGTATAGCTACCAAAACAGTTCAATTTATTGTTTAATTAAGTACAGTACAGGATGTGAAGTTGAAATAAGACATCAATCTTCAAAAAAGCTTTTTAATAATGTATAATATGCCGTTTTTATTTAAATTATAAGTGACAGAAAATGGCTTGGAATCCTTTCATACGATATTGAAATAATTCCACAGTAATTGTTATTGATTCTTTTCTAATTTATACATTAATCCTTATAATCTTAATGCATCTGCAATTTAATGATAAACATGTAAAATCATTGTTTTACACCAATAACATAAGGAATAATGCTGACTTATAAAATAATAATCCCTGATTTCAAAAGTACTTACACACAAATAAGGAATACTAATGTGAAAGTAATTAAGCTAATCTGATAGTAATGTTTGGCTCCAATAATAAAACTCAAATCAAAGCATAGATCCATAAGTTAAATAGACATTATTTGATCATTAATAAAAACAAAATATAATATATAAAATATAAATGTTTCTATTACATCAATAAAGCCACACACCTTGCCTCAGACTTTGAAATGAAATACATGTTAATCAATACATAAAGATGCAATTTGCAAAATTGTCATTAAATCTAAAGCTTTGTTAGCAAGTAATTTATTATTTTAAAACGGTACCGCTTTTAAAACCGAAAGTAGGATTTCTAGACGTATACGTCCATTCATTTTGACAAAAGCGATAAATCTATAGCCTAGTTAGCAAGTAATTTATTATTTTTTCAAACGGTACCGCTTTTAAAACCGAAAGAAGAATTTCTAGACGTATACGTCCATTTCGACAAACGCGATTTTTTTTAAGTTTTAAAGCGCAAAAAGACGTAATTTTACCTTGTAACCACCAGATATATTCTAATTGGCATAGATAAAATATGTTTCTTATACTTACATTTACTATGCCAAATAAGGTGTGTGGCTTTAAGGATTTTTATTTTAATACACCGAAGACTGAGAACTTGTAAAGGTATGACATTGTATAAGTCAATTTTTGGAAAATCAACCTTTGTATTATTATCTTTGTTCGTCAATGTCTTAATTGATCAAATGTATATTAAACTGGGAATTTTTTTTATATTAAATTAATATTGTTTGGATATTTTATCATTCTTACTGCATTTATAAACTGTGTTCGTGGAAGCATTGACACGGTTTCATTTTTTGAGTATCTAAAAAAATTAATTTAACATCTAGTTTTGGTCAGTTTTTATATGTTAAGTGTCGATTTCACTTATAAATAAAAACATAATATTATACATTATTGAACGGATTATTCCAAGATCGATGTCTTATTCCAACTTCGTATAGTGTAGTTAATTGAACATTGTATTGAACTGTATGGGAAGCTATATTTTTGAAGTAACGAAAATACAAAATGCTTTATTTCTACCACAAGTAGACCATATTAGGCCTACTGCCCTTAAAATAGGCACTGGTATGCAATGACATAATATTTTATTATTACTACACTTGAGTATGTTTTCTGACTTTTTCAACGATTTTTGCATAAAAGTATATTAATGGATTTGAAAATATATTTAAAACATACTAAAAATGCACTTCAACATACATATTTTTGGTAAAGTGTATTTGTGAAAATGAAAAATACACAATAAATGCTGGAAAAATGCAGAAAAAAAACAACATTTTTTCTATTGAAAGTGTATCTTGACTGCATTTTCAAGTGTATAAAATGCGCATTAAATGCAGAAAAATACAATGCCAATAGTGCTTCATGTAATGTGCATCAAATGCACTTTTTCTTGTAATAAAATACTTAAGTGATACAAAAATCATCTTGTAATGACGTTTTTTTTAACAATTAGTAATACAATTTTATATAAATTTTCTTTTGAAACGTGACACTTGGTTGACATTTGCACCACCAATATGCGATAGAATTTGTGCAAATATAATTTTTCATTACACTATATTATGAGTATGAATAATGTGTTTTGCTTAGACAACAGTGTATTTGCCACTTCTGGTTTGTTGTATGAAAAATACCCGTACTTTTCAATTGAAATATCAAGAGATGAATAGCAGCGTGCTGCTCCCTGCTCCTTTTAATGTGACTTGGCGGTAATTATTACCAAATCGTTATGGCCAAAGGCACGTTAACATATTTGACAAATAAATGTGAACTGTGATACCAGACTTTCCCCTAACTGGTATAAAAAATAATTCCCGATCTGAATTGCTCTTTGGCAAAGCTTAGTTGGTAACAGTATTCAACTGAACTTTTTCAATGTCTAGTTATTAAATTATCATCATCTTTCAGACAATACCTCTTCAAAAGTTTAACATGATTGTTTCATGACTTCAGAAACAGGATCAGTGCGTCATTACATAAAATGAAAATATATGTCATAGAAAAAAATGGCAGTAAAACTCATTAGATTATGTGCCTTGAACCTGAGATGATATGGTGATGCATTGGGATTTCTAAAAAATAATGTGACCCATAATTGTATAGTTATAATTGGGTGCGCATGCAGATATATCATGTGTTATGCAGAGGACTGTAGCATAAAATTAGTTTCACATTGTTTTAGTTAATCAGTAACAAAGTTAATGGGACAGAATCATCATTAATAATATCAATTGAAAAAAAGTTTTGCTGAAATATTGGATATGGTGTCCATCTAACTATAAAAAAGATCCCTGTTTGATGCCCATTTGCACTGAGTGAGGTCTCAAATCATCTTTAAAGAATATGTATAAGTAAAGATAGGGCCAAGTAAGCCTTTTGATTTGGGGGCTAATAAGCGAATGAATCGACCCAAGTTTAAGGCCGAGGCCAAATAAGCCCGAGGCCGCTTGAGCCTGCTATACTCTGAACTAGTATTGGTTCTACCCAGGAAACAGGCTTGAGTGCTTTAGTAAGCTTACGACTTGCAGTGAAATCTATCTTAAATATTGGTTAAAATTAATTATTATTTGTTATTTAGATCATTTTTACCCCAATTGGTGATTTAGCTGAAAAGAAACAGTCGACACTCAACAGCATTCCATTTAGCTGTTCTGCAAACTGAACTTAGTGTATAGTGTTCATTAAGTGGACATTTCTTTTACAGATTCATAAGTTTGTATGTGTGATTATTTGTGTTGAAATTTGATTTTAGACGTTGTTTACTAAAACGTTAAGTATACTTGCTATTCTAGACCACTGGACTGATAACTTTAACAGACGGGTCAGTATTCAATACGAATCATGCAGACCAGTTGTTTATTTTGGGAAGTCTTCCAACCAGCTGTCAACAGGGTATGGTATAATTGCTTTGTCATTTCGTTCATCTGTTCCCTCTCCCTTTCTCCCTCCCTCTCTCTCTCCTCTCTCTCAATCTCTCTCTACTATGTTACTCTCTCTCTCTTGTTCGTTGTATGTCTGTCTGGCTGTTTGTCTTTGTATGTCTATATCTATACTATCTCCTATCTACTCGCTATCTCACTCTCATCTCTCTTCTCTGCTCTTCTATATACGATCTCTTTCTCTCTCTTCTTACTCTCATCTGACTGAGGATCTATCTTCCTCTATAGCTCTGCTGTATCTCTTAGACTCTCTCGCTATTCTATCCGCTATAGAGACGCGGGATTGATCTTAGAGAGCGCGAGAGAGAGAGCTTAGAGAGCTCTAGAGACCCCTGCTCGAGAGAACTATCGAGCTCTCTCGAGCTCTATAAGACCTTCTAGCCCTCTCTCTAGCCGAGAGAGAGAGAGAGCTCTCGAGCGAGCGAGCGGGAGAGAGAGAGGAGCGAGCCCGCGAGAGAGCAGATAGAGCGCTAGGGAGAGAGAGCGCGAGAGGAGAGCGCGAGCGCGAGCCCTCGAGAGCGCGAGAGAGAGAGCGCGAGAGCGAGCGAGCTCGAGCAGAGCGAGAGCGAGCGCGGCGAGCGAGAGCGAGAGAGCGCGCGAGCGAGCGAGAGCGCAGCGCGAGAGAGAGCGCGAGAGGAGGCGAGCGAGAGGGAGAGAGAGCGCGAGCGAGGCTAGAGAGAGAGAGAGAGAGAGCGAGAGAGCGCGAGAGCGAGATCGACGAGAGAGCGAGAGGAGAGAGAGAGAAAGAGAGCGAGCGAGAGAGAGCGAGCGAGCGAGCGCGAGAGAGCGAGAGAGAGCGAGAGGAGAGTAGAGAGAGAGAAAGAGCGCGGAAGAGAAGAGAGAAGAGCGAGGCGAGCAGAGAGAGCAGAGCGAGGGCGAAAGGAGCGGCGAAGAAGACGCGAAGAGAGGGCGAGAGCGGAGAGCGAGGCGGGAGCGAGAGGAGCGAGCGAGAGCTCGGAGAGAGAGCGGGGAGCGAGGAAGCAGAGAAAAGAACGAAAAGACACCAACCCCTTCTCCCCCTCTCCCTCCCTTGTCTATCTCTCTCTCCCTTCCTTCCTCCCCCTCCCTCCCGCCTCTCCCTCCCTCCATTGATCTCTTCCTCTCCCTCCCTACCCTTTCTCTGAACATTAATAAATTTAATCGCTAAACGTGTTATCTGTGATATATTAATTTATCAATTTATCTGATGTTTTTACTTTCATTTTAATGTCTTGCATTCGATAAGGAGTAGTATTACCAAGTGATGTTAAATCTAACTTTGGATTCTTTCTTTTTTTAAGCTGGCTATGGGGGTACCATGAGTAAGTATGCCTTTAAATAATTTTGCGAATGAAAATTGCAAAATTGATACGTATCACACTTGGTAGTTTATTTAGTTTTCTTGATCAACCTTTGATCCGATATATTTATGTACTATTTAATCACCGTCGCTTTAAAACTGTTCATTCGCTAAGAAGATGTACACCGGTGTGATGTTATACACACTTGTAGTGTATTAATTTTTCCTAAGCTGGTACTTGGGTTACTAAGTATACTTTTAAACCATTTTTGCGAACTCAAACTTGTAATCACATTATCTTCATTGTTTGATTTCGTTATGTTTTTTTATTTAGTTTAACGACCAACTTGTTATCTGATACATTTATGTGTATAACTATATATAGTATTATCACTTTCGCTATACAGGAAAGCATTCTATAAAAGGGCAGTACACTGGTGTGATGTCAGTTTTTCTTTTGGTTTATTTCTTTTCCTACGCTTCTAATGTGGTAAATTTTATTTAATTAATTAAGCGATTTACTTGTTATCTGTGGTATTTTAATTAATTAATTATATGATTTAAAACTTTTGTTTGACCGTATTGCAATCGATAAGGAGTAGTATTACCTTGTGATATGTAATTTTGGTTTATTTCTTTAATTAAGCTGGAGGCACCATAAGTGAGTATACCTTTAAATCATTTTGCAAATTAAAATTGAAAAATTCAAAAAAAGTATCACACTTTGTCTTTTAACAAGTGTACAAGATAAACTTTGGATCTTATATATTTGGACGTATTTAATATTGAATCATCGCCTTTATAAAGTTTTTTTCATCTTCTGAGACGATGTACACCGTTGTGATGTCATACATACTTTTAGTGTATTAGTTTTCCCTTAGCTGGTACTGGGGATATCGTGACTGAATATATTTTTTCATCATTTTTTTGCAAACTAAATTTGTAATGAAATGAACACTTTTTTTGTTTTGTATTTTTATTTAGTTTAAGCGACCAACGTGTTATCTGACAAATGTGTATGTATAACTATATAATCATGTTATGACTTTCGCTATACAGTGAAGCATTCGATAAGGGGCAGTGCACCGGTGTGATGTCCATTTTTTTGTTTTAGTTTTTTTCCCTACGCTTGAACTTTAGGCTTACAAAGAATTGGTTTTATTCGTGCCGAGCCTGATAGATTACACAACAAGAAGGCAGTAACCTGTTTTTTTTCTGATAATCATACCTACATGCCCCCATTTAAAATGATATAATGAAATATAATCGCTACGACGCTGCATTTCTAGCGGGAACGAATACGATGTTTGATATTTTACATGTTTAGAATGACGTACTAAGCACTTGCGCTTTTCAATACAAGTTATTTGTTTATGTTTTGATTGTTTGCTGTTTTTGTTGCTTTTTGTGTCTTAATATATTCTATCTTTGCATCAACTTATTTAAAAGTAGGGGTATACAAAATTAATATGTACAAAAATACATTATGTTATCACTCGCGCTGTACAGTCTCGCATTCAATGAGCAGTACATCGGTGTAATTTCATAATTATCTTTGCTTTATATCTTCTCTTAAGCTGGTACCGGGGTGTCATGAGTGATTATTAGTTTATTAGTTTTAATCTTTATTGTAAATTAAAATATAAAATTTGATTAATATCGCGCTTGTAATTGGCTTCAAGCGACCTACGTTTTATCTGATATAATTTAATAATTATCGCTGTACTATTTGGAATTTGATAAGGAACAGAACAATTGTGTGATGTTTTTGAAACTCTAATTTTATTTACTTTCTTTAGCTGGATCTAGCTGTTGCATGTGTGAATATACATGTGAATATCTCTTGAAAACTAAAAATGCAAATGTGGTGGGTGTCAAACATTGTTCTGTATTAAGTTTAATCGCTAAACGTGTCTTGTATTCGATGAGTATTATTACCAAGTGATATAAACTCTAATTTTGGATTATTTCTTTTTTTAAGCTGGCTCTGGGGGTACCATGAGTGAAATATACCTTTAAATAATTTTGCGAATGAAAATTGCTAAATTGATACGTATCACACTTGGTAGTTTATTTAATTTTCTTGATCAACCTTTGATCCGATATATTTATGTACTATTTAATCACCGTCGCTTTGAAACTGTTCATTCGCTAAGGAGATGTACACCGTTGGGATGTCATACACACTTTTAGTGTATTTATTTTTCCTAAGCTGGTACTTGGGTTACCGTGACTTAGTATACTTTTAAACCATTTTTGCGAACTCAAACTTGTATTAACATTATCGCTTCATTGTTTTATTTCGTATTGTATTTTGATTTAGATTAACGACCAACTTGTTATCTGATACATTTATGTGTATAACGATATATATTATTATCTCTTTCGCTATACAGGTAAGCATTCTATAAAGGGCAGTACACTGGTGTAATGTCAGTTTTTCTTTTGGTTTATTTCTTTTCCTACGCTTGTAATGGGGTTCATGTTTATTAAGTTCAAGCGACCAACTTGTTATATTGTAATGTATAAACATATATTATATTATCACGCAAGCTAGACACTTTTGCATTGGATAAGGAGCAGTACACATGGGTGATATCGGTTTGTTTGCTTTATTTCTTTTCCTTCGATTATACAATGGTGTATTTGATTGAGTTTAAGGACCATATTATAATCTTGTATTAAAAATATAACAGGTAAGTGCTTTATCGATTTGTTTCATTAACTTTTTTCGTAATTATTATATTTATAATATTAGTATCATACAATCACTTTCGCTGTACTAATTGGACGTTGATAAGCATCAGAACACCTGTACGATGTTTTTATACTCTAATTTCCTTTTTAGCTGCTTCTGGGGGTTACATGTGTAAGAATACATTTAAATCTCTCATGAGAACTAAAACTGCAAATGTGATGGGTGTCATACATTGTATTGTATTGAGATTAAGCGATTAACTTGTTATCTGCGGTATTTTAATTAATTAATTATATGATTTAAAACTTTTGTTTGACCTTATTGCATTCGATAAGGAGTAGTATAACCTTGTAATATGTAATTGTGGTTTATTTCTTTAATTAAGCTGGAGGCACCATGAGTGAGTATACCTTTAAATCATTTTGCAAATTAAAATTGCAAAATTGAAAAAATATCACACTTTGTCTTTTAAAAAGATCCACTTTTGATCTCATATATTTGCACGTATCTATTTTTCAATCATCGTCTTTATAAAGTTTTTCATCCGCTAAGACGATGTACACCGTTGTGATGTCATACATACTTTTAGTGTATTTATTTGTCCTTAGTTAGTACTGGGGATATCGTGACTGAATATATTTTTGCATCAATTTTTGCGAGCTTAACTTGTAATGAAACGAACACTTTTTTTCGTTTTGCATTTTTATTAAGTTTAAGCGACCAACGTGTTATCTGACAAATGTGTAAAAAAAAAATATATATTATGTTATCAATTTCGCTATACAGTGAAGCATTCGATAAGGGGCAGTGCACCGGTGTGATGTCCATTTTTTTATTTTAGTTTTTGTTTTCTTACGCTTGAACTGGGGTATATTCTATTGCGTTCAAGCGACCAACGTGTTATATGACATATTATTATGGATTAATATATATTATGCTATTACTCAAACTATGCAGTATTGAATTCCATAAGGAGCAGCACACAGAAGTGATTTGTTTTTACTTTATTTCTATTCCTACGCTTATACTAGGGTGTATTTTATTGACTTGAAGGGCCTTCTTGTTATCTGGTATTTTAAGTATAACAGGTAGATTCTCTATTGCCCTTTTATATAGCACGTGAGGCTAAGAATAAAATAACGACGAGACTTGCCGATCTGTTCGTTTTTTATTCTTGATAAGCATTATATATTTAAACACGACATGGCGCAAACAGAATGTTCGATTTATCATACCAATACGCACACATTAAAATATTAATAATTAATTATAAATACGAATATGTAATTTTTTTGAAAATATATGTTTTGTATTGTCATTTTTCCACCATTTTCCACAAAATCGCCCTTTAAATCACCCGTCAAGAATTTAAACTATAATGCACCACAATTACGTGATTAAATACTCTTTAAAGTCCCTGACTCTGTTCTCAATCCGTAAATTTCAACAAAAACATTTCATTTGAAACATATGTTATTCGAAATTATTTGAGGAATCTACAATGTAATCTCACCGTTGTCATTTTAGCAATATATACAAATACTTTCATTGATGTTTTATAACATTCAATCCTAGACACACACATACATCATATTTTAATGCAACTGCGTTTCAAAATGCCCAAACAAAATCGTCCTTGAACTGAATGAGAAACGAAATTCAATGACGCAATTTCATCAGGCAAGACGAAGTTTGGCAATTTGATTTGCATTCAATTTAACAACCAAAAGTAACGGTGTATTGCATTAATAACTTACGGCTATTATTCTTATACGTACATTGATTTAAAATGTATTTATTCAATAATTCATTTATTGCATGTATACATTACAATTTTAGAACAAATGCATGATGTTGTTGAAACGCTTTAACATGTTCAATCGTCCGCAAGTCCTTACTGCATTTGACCTTTAACCTTAGTAAACGCCCCAAACAGTAGTCCGCCAAGAACATTACGGTGCAGTGATATGGCCGGTAAGCATGTAAAATACAAGTTTACACGACACCTTGATTTCTTTCTATGAAATCATTCAGCTGTAGGATACATTTTCCTTGAATGTAGTGAAGAAACACTGGATGTTTCCAAACATGATATGCAGTGTTGATCCTAGCTTCAAAATGTGCTGTCGTCCTCAATCCGCTTACCTTTAAGTGTTGCTTATAGATGCACTGTGCATATCGTGTGCATATTGACAAATGTTCACTTTTGATGCTTTACATACCTAATGTTACGAGGATTTGTAATGTTACTGCAAACAGATTATAAATTATAAATAATCTGATACATAACGAGATTAACAAATACCATAAGTTTTACAATGAAATAAAACAGATAATTGTAGATAATCAAGATTTTCAATACCAGTTATTATAACATAATCGCCTTGTTGCAATTTATTACATGGTGTGGTGTTAAATTGTATGTTTAAACTATAAATGCTGAACCATGAAGTAAATATTTAGCTGCATTCACAAAAATGAAGTCTATCTGTGCTAATGTTGCCTGTTTTGGATTTTTCAATGACACATTGTATTCAAATTGTACATTTCTATTTTAATATAACATCATAAAAGCCGAGACTAAGTTCGAATAGTTAGTATATACAAGATATATATTTTAACGGCATCATGGGTATAGGTGGAAGTTTAAACGGTCAAACCGGGACATGCTTAGACAAGATCCCCAACTGCGCCGCCTACGCTGCCGACTTGTGCACGACCGCCTCCTACAGATTGTGGGCCACATATAACTGCGCAGATCATTGTAACCTCTGCGGTGAGTTTTCACAAGGGTCTCTCAGAGTGAACAATTGTAGAAATAATTGACATTTAATTTACCTATACAATGTATGTAATAACCTTGTATTTTCTAATTGACTAAAATTGGAGATTATGTTCCATTTAGATTTTATTATCGTTTTATGTCTTTTAACGCCGCGTATATTGGATCACTGATTTTGAAATATTGTTTCAAACGTGTCTACCTACCAAACATAATATGACACGGAAATTCCACTGCGATGTAAATGTGTTTTTACATTATGTCATTAACTATGTCATTTACTAAACAATATTCAGAAAGTTAATCAAATACAACATATACAAACGTGGCACATAACACAAATGGACATCTGACTTATGACTTTTATGCCATACAGCCAGACAAATGACAGATGACTAACTGCAATATCATGCTTGGTAAATACCCCACTCTAACCTTTAGATGATATAGTGTACTCACAATAATGACGACACAATGAAAACATTAAAGGCAGACAAGCAGGCCCCATATAACCACACGATTTTACCTCAGAATGCACTAACATTTTTCGTAATATATATATATATATATATATATATATATATATATATATATATATATATATATATATATATATATATATATATATATAATATTAGTATCATACAATCACTTTCGCTGTACTAATTGGACGTTGATAAGCATCAGAACACCTGTATGATGTTTTTATACTCTAATTTCCTTTTTAGCTGCTTCTGGGGGTTACATGTGTAAGAATACATTTAAATCTCTCATGAGAACTAAAACTGCAAATGTGATGGGTGTCATACATTGTATTGTATTGAGATTAAGCGATTAGCTTGTTATCTGCGGTATTTTAATTAATTAATTATATGATTTAAAACTTTTGTTTGACCTTATTGCATTCGATAAGGAGTAGTATAACCTTGTGATATGTAATTGTGGTTTATTTCTTTAATTAAGCTGGAGGCACCATGAGTGAGTATACCTTTAAATCATTTTGCAAATTAAAATTGCAAAATTGAAAAAGTATCACACTTTGTCTTTTAAAAAGATCCACTTTTGATCTCATATATTTGCACGTATCTATTTTTCAAACATCGTCTTTATAAAGTTTTTCATCCGCTAAGACGATGTACACCGTTGTGATGTCATACATACTTTTAGTGTATTTATTTGTCCTTAGTTGGTACTGGGGATATCGTGACTGAATATATTTTTGCATCAATTTTTGCGAGCTTAACTTGTAATGAAACGAACACTTTTTTTCGTTTTGCATTTTTATTAAGTTTAAGCGACCAACGTGTTATCTGACAAATGTGTAAAAAAACTATATATCATGTTATCAATTTCGCTATACAGTGAAGCATTCGATAAGGGGCAGTGCACCGGTGTGATGTCCATTTTTTTATTTTAGTTTTTGTTTTCTTACGCTTGAACTGGGGTATATTCTATTGCGTTCAAGCGACCAACGTGTTATATGATATATTATTATGGATTAATATATATTATGCTATTACTCAAACTATGCAGTATTGAATTCCATAAGGAGCAGCACACAGAAGTGATTTGTTTTTACTTTATTTCTTTTCCTACGCTTATACTAGGGTGTATTTTATTGACTTGAAGGGCCATCTTGTTATCTGGTATTTTAAGTATAACAGGTAGATTCTCTATTGCCCTTTTATATAGCACGTGAGGCTAAGAATAAAATAACGACGAGACTTGCCGATCTGTTCGTTTTTTATTCTTGATAAGCATTATATATTTTAACACGACATGGCGCAAACAGAATGTTCGATTTATCATACCAATACGCACACATTAACATATTAATAATTAATTATAAATACGAATATGTAATTTTTTTGAAAATATATGTTTTGTATTGTCATTTTTCCACCATTTTCCACAAAATCGCCCTTTAAATCACCCGTCAAGAATTTAAACTATAATGCACCACAATTACGTGATTAAATACTCTTTAAAGTCCCTGACTCTGTTCTCAATCCGTAAATTTCACCCAAAACATTTCATTTAAAACATATGTTATTCGAAATTATTTGAGGAATCTACAATGTAATCTCACCGTTGTCATTTTAGCAATATATACAAATACTTTCATTGATGTTTTATAACATTCAATCCTAGACACACACATACATCATATTTTAATGCAACTGCGTTTCAAAATGCCCAAACAAAATCGCCCTTGAACTGAATGAGAAACGAAATTCAATGACGCAATTTCATCAGGCAAGACGAAGTTTGGCAATTTGATTTGCATTCAATTTAACAACCAAAAGTAACGGTGTATTGCATTAATAACTTATGGCTATTATTCTTATACGTACATTGATTTAAAATGTATTTATTCAATAATTCATTTATTGCATGTATACATTACAATTTTAGAACAAATGCATGATGTTGTTGAAACGCTTTAACATGTTCAATCGTCCGCAAGTCCTTACTGCATTTGACCTTTAACCTTAGTAAACGCCCCAAACAGTAGTCCGCCAAGAACATTACGGTGCAGTGATATGGCCGGTAAGCATGTAAAATACAAGTTTACACGACACCTTGATTTCTTTCTATGAAATCATTCAGCTGTAGGATACATTTTCCTTGAATGTAGTGAAGAAACACTGGATGTTTCCAAACATGATATGCAGTGTTGATCCTAGCTTCAAAATGTGCTGTCGTCCTCAATCCGCTTACCTTTAAGTGTTGCTTATAGATGCACTGTGCATATCGTGTGCATATTGACAAATGTTCACTTTTGATGCTTTACATACCTAATGTTACGAGGATTTGTAATGTTACTGCAAACAGATTATAAATTATAAATAATCTGATACATAACAAGATTAACAAATACCATAAGTTTTACAATGAAATAAAACAGATAATTGTAGATAATCAAGATTTTCAATACCAGTAATTATAACATAATCGCCTTGTTGCAATTTATTACATGGTGTGGTGTTAAATTGTATGTTTAAACTATAAATGCTGAACCATGAAGTAAATATTTAGCTGCATTCACAAAAATGAAGTCTATCTGTGCTAATTTTGCCTGTTTTGGATTTTTCAATGACACATTGTATTCAAATTGTACATTTCTATTTAATATAACATCATAAAAGCCGAGGCTAAGTTCGAATAGTTAGTATATACAAGATATATATTTTAACGGCATCATGGGTATAGGTGGAAGTTTAAACGGTCAAACCGGGACATGCTTAGACAAGATCCCCAACTGCGCCGCCTACGCTGCCGAAGTGTGCACGACCGCCTCCTACAGATTGTGGGCCACAGATAACTGCGCAGATCATTGTAACCTCTGCGGTGAGTTTTCACAAGGGTCTCTCAGAGTGAACAATTGTAGAAATAATTGACATTTAATTTACCTATACAATGTATGTAATAACCTTGTATTTTCTAATTGACTAAAATTGGAGATTATGTTCCATTTAGATTTTATTATCGTTTTATGTCTTTTAACGCCGCGTATATTGGATCACTGATTTTGAAATATTGTTTCAAACGTGTCTACCTACCAAACATAATATGACACGGAAATTCCACTGCGATGTAAATGTGTTTTTACATTATGTCATTAACTATGTCATTTACTAAACAATATTCAGAAAGTTAATCAAATACAACATATACAAACGTGGCACATAACACAAATGGACATCTGACTTATGACTTTTATGCCATACAGCCAGACAAATGACAGATGACTAACTGCAATATCATGCTTGGTAAATACCCCACTCTAACCTTTAGATGATATAGTGTACTCACAATAATGACGACACAATGAAAACATTAAAGGCAGACAAGCAGGCCCCATATAACCACACGATTTTACCTCAGAATGCACTAACATTTTTCGTAATATATATATATATATATATATATATATATATATATATATATTTATAATATTAGTATCATACAATCACTTTCGCTGTACTAATTGGACTTTGATAAGCATCAGAAAACCCGTATGATATTTTTATACTCTAATTTCCTTTTTAGCTGCTTCTGGGGCTAACATGTGAAAGAATACATTTAAATCACTCATGAGAACTAATACTGCAAATGTGATGGGTGTCATACATTGTATTGTATTGAGATTAAGCGATTTACTTGTTATCTGCGGTATTTTAATTAATTAATTATATGATTTAAAACTTTTGTTTGACCGTATTGCAATCGATAAGAAGTAGTATTACCTTGTGATATGTAATTTTGGTTTATTTCTTTAATTAAGCTGGAGGCACCATAAGTGAGTATACCTTTAAATCATTTTGCAAATTAAAATTGAAAAATTCAAAAAAGTATCACACTTTGTCTTTTAAATAGTGTAAAAGATCAACTTTGGATCTTTTATATTTGGACCTATTTAATATTGAATCATCGCCTTTATAAAGTCTTTACATCTTCTTCTGAGACGATGCACACCGTTGTGATGTCATACATACTTTTAGTGTATTAGTTTTCCCTTAGCTGGTTCTGGGGATATCGTGACTGAATATATTTTTTCATCATTTTTTGCGAACTAAACTTGTATTGAAATGAACACTTTTTACGTTTTGTATTTTTATTTAGTTTTAGCGACCCACGTGTTATCTGACAAATGTGTATGTATAACTATATAATCATGTTATGACTTTCGCTATACAGTGAATCCTTCGACAGGGGGCAGTGCACCGGTGTGATGTCCATTTTTTGTTTTAGTTTTTTTCCCTACGCTTGAACTTGAGGCTTACAAAGAATTGGTTTTATTCGTACCGAGCCTGATAGATTACACAACGAGAAGGCAGTAACCTGTTTTTTTCTGATAATCATACCTACATGCCCCCATTAAAAATGATATAATGAAATATAATCGCTACGACGCTGCATTTCTAGCGGGAACGAATACGATGTTTGATATTTTACGTGTTTAGAATGACATACTGAGCACTTGCGCTTTTGAATATAAGTTATTTGTTTATGTTTTGATTGTTTGCTGTTTTTGTTGCTTTTTGTGTCTTAATATATTGTATCTTTGTATCAACTTATTTAAAAGTAGGGGTAAACTAAATTAATATGTAGAAAATTACATTATGTTATCACTCTCGCTGTACAGTCTCGCATTTAAAGATCAGTACATCGGTGTAATTTCATAATTATCTTTGCTTCATTTCTTCTCTTAAGCTGGTACCGGGGTGTCATGAGTGATTATTAGTTTATTAGTTTTAATCTTTATTGTAAATTAAAATATAAAATTTGATTAATATCGCTCTTGTAATTGGCTTATAGATATTTGATTAATATCGCACTTGTAATTGGCTTCAAGCGACCAACGTGTTATCTGATATAATTGAATCATTGTCGCTGTACTATTTGGAATTTGATAAGGAACAGAACACGTGCGTGGTGTTTTTGAAACTCTAATTTTATTTACTTTCTTTAGCTGGATCTAGCTGTTGCATGTGGGAATATACATTTAAATCTCTCTTGAAAACTTAAAATGCAAATGTGGTGGGTGTCAAACATTGTTCTGTATTAAGTTTAATCGCTAAACGTGTTATCTGTGATATGTGAATTTATAAATTTACATTATTTTTTCAATTTCGTTTTAATGTCTTGCATTCGATAATGAGTATTATTACCAAGTGATATAACATCTAATTTTGGATTATTTCTTCGTTTAAGCTGGCACTGGGGGTACCATGAGTGAGTATACCTTTAAATAATTTTGTGAATGAAAATTGCTAAATTGATACGTATCACACTTGGTAGTTTATTTAGTTTTCTTGATCAACCTTTGATCCGATCTATTTATGTACTATTTAAAGTGATATTATGGGCATTTTGCACTGTTGAATTGAGCTGAAAAGAATTAACAGGTCAAAAGAGTTAGTTAAAATGTGGTTACTGACCGATTTTATGTAACTCATCTTGCTACCTGTTGTTTATAAAAAAATATATTTTATATTCGATATTCTTACGTGACTCACCCAGTCATATGAGCCGAAATTATCCAAAAATGCCAAAAATAATATGGCACGGAAATTCTACTGCGATGTAAATGTGTTTTTACATTATGTCATTTACTAAACAATATTCAGAAAGTTATTCAAATACATTGTACAACATATACAAACGTGGCACATAACACAAATGGACATCTGACTTATGACTGTTATGCCATACAGCCAGACAAATGACATTTGACTAACTGCAATATTATGCTTGGTAAAAACCCCACTCTAACCTTTAGATGATATAGTATACTCAAAATAATGACGACACAATGGAAATATTTAAGGCAGACAAGCAGGCCCCATATTACCACACGATTTTACCTCAGAATGCATTAACTGTTTTCGTAATATATATATTTATAATATTACTATCATACAATCACTTTCGCTGTACTAATTGGACTTTGATAAGCATCAGAAAACCCGTATGATGTTTTTATACTCTAATTTCTTTTTTAGCTGCTTCTGTGGGTAACATGTGTAAGAATACATTTAAATCTCTCATGAGAACTAAAACTGCAAATGTGATGAGTGTCATACATTGTATTGTATTGAGATTAAGAGATTTACTTATCTGCGGCATTTTAATTAATAAATTATATGATTTAAAACTTTTGTTTAACCGTATTGCAATCGATAAGAAGTAGTATTACCTTGTGATATGTAATTTTGGTTTATTTCTTTAATTAAGCTGGAGGCACCATGAGTGAGTATACCTTTAAATCATTTTGCAAATTAAAATTGAAAAATTCAAAAAAGTATCACACTTTGTCTTTTGAAAAGTGTAAAAGATCAACTTTGGATCTTATATATTTGGACGTATTTAATATTGAATCATCGCCTTTATAAAGTTTTTACATCTTCTTCTGAGACGATGCACACCGTTGTGATGTCATACATACTTTTAGTGTATTTGTTTTCCCTTAGCTGGTACTGGGGATATCGTGACTAAATATATTTTTTCATCATTTTTTTGCGAACTAAACTTGTAATAAAATGAACACTTTTTACGTTTTGTATTTTTATCTAGTTTTAGCGACCAACGTGTTATCTGACAAATGTGTATGTATAACTATATAATCATGTTATGACTTTCGCTATACAGTGAATCCTTCGATAGGGGGCAGTGCACCGGTGTGATGTCCATTTTTTGTTTTAGTTTTTTTCCCTACGCTTGAACTTGAGGCTTACAAAGATTTTGTTTTATTCGTGCCGAGCCTGATAGATTACACAACGAGAAGGCAGTAACCTGTTTTTTTTTCTGATAATCATACCTACATGCCCCCATTAAAATTATATAATGAAATATAATCGCTACCACGCTGCATTTCTATCGGGGACGAATACGATGTTTAATATTTTACGTGTTTAGAATGACGTAATGAGCACTTGCGCTTTTGAATATAAGTTATTTGTTTATGTTTTGATTGTTTGCTGTTTTTGTTGCTTTTTGTGTCTTAATATATTGTATCTCTGTATCAACTTATTTAAAAGTAGGGGTAAACTAAATTAATATGTAGAAAATTACATTATGTTATCACTCTCGCTGTACAGTCTCGCATTCAATGAGCAGTACATCGGTGTAATTTCATAATTATCTTTGCTTCATTTCTTCTCTTAAGCTGGTACCGGGGTGTCATGAGTGATTATTAGTTTATTAGTTTTAATCTTTATTGTAAATTAAAATATAAAATTTGATTAATATCGCGCTTGTAATTGGCTTATAGATATTTGATTAATACCGCACTTGTAATTGGCTTCAAGCGACAAACGTGTTATCTGATATAATTGAATCATTGTCGCTGTACTATTTGGAATTTGATAAGGAACAGAACACGTGTGTGATGTTTTTGAAACTCTAATTTTATTTACTTTCTTAAGCTGGATCTAGCTGTTGCATGTGGGAATATACATTTAAATCTCTCTTGAAAACTAAAAATGCAAATGTGGTGGGTGTCAAACATTGTTCTGTATTAAGTTTAATCGCTAAACGTGTTATCTGTGATATGTGAATTTATAAATTTACATTATTTTTTCAATTTCGTTTTAATGTCTTGCATTCGATAATGTGTATTATAACCAAGTGATATTAAATCTAATTTTGGATTATTTCTTCGTTTAAGCTGGCACTGGGGGTACCATGAGTGAGTATACCTTTAAATAATTTTGCGAATGAAAATTGCTAAATTGATACGCATCACACTTGGTAGTTTATTTAGTTTTCTTGATCAACCTTTGATCCGATATATTTATGTACTATTTAAAGTGATATTATGGGCATTTTGCACTGTTGAATTGAGCTGAAAAGAATTAACAGGTCAAAACAGTTAGTTAAAATGTGGTTACTGACCGATTATATGTAACTCATCTTGCTACCTGTTGTTTATAAAAAATATATTTTATATTCGATATTCTTACGTGACTCACCCAGTCATATGAGCCGAAATTATCCAAAAATGCCAAAAATAATATGGCACGGAAATTCTACTGCGATGTAAATGTGTTTTTACATTATGTCATTTACTAAACAATATTCAGAAAGTTATTCAAATACATTGTACAACATAATACAAACGTGGCACATAACACAAATGGACATCTGACTTATGGCTGTTATGCCATACAGCCAGACAAATGACATTTGACTAACTGCAATATCATGCTTGGTAAAAACCCCACTCTAACCTTTAGATGATATAGTAAACTCACAATAATGACGACACAATGGAAACATTTAAGGCAGACAAGCAGGCCCCATATTACCACACGACTTTACCTCAGAATGCATTAACTGTTTTCGTAATATATATATTTATAATATTACTATCATACAATCACTTTCGCTGTACTTATTGGACTTTGATAAGCATCAGAAAACCCGTATGGTGTTTTTATACTCTAATTTCATTTTTAGCTGCTTCTGGGGGTAACATGTGTAAGAATACATTTAAATCTCTCATGAGAACTAAAACTGCAAATGTGATTAGTGTCATACATTGTATTGTATTGAGATTAAGAGATTTACTTATCTGCGGTATTTTCATTAATAAATTATATGATTTAAAACTTTTGTTTGACCGTATTGCATTCGATAAGAAGTAGTATTACTTTGTGATATGTAATTTTGGTTTATTTCTTTAATTAAGCTGGAGGCACCATGAGTGAGTATACCTTTAAATCCTTTTGCAAATTAAAATTGAAAAATTCAAAAAAGTATCACACTTTGTCTTTTTTAAAGTGTAAAAGATCAACTTTGGATCTTATATATTTGGACGTATTTAATATTGAATCATCGCCTTTATAAAGTTTTTACATCTTCTTCTGAGACGATGCACACCGTTGTGATGTCATACATACTTTTAGTGTATTAGTTTTCCCTTAGCTGGTACTGGGGATATCGTGACTGAATATATTTTTTCTAGCATTTCTAGCGGGAACGAATACGATGTTTGATATTTTACGTGTTTAGAATGACGTACTGAGAACTTGCGCTTTTGAATATAAGTTATTTGTTTATGTTTTGATTGTTTGCTGTTTTTGTTGCTTTTTGTGTCTTAATATATTGTATCTCTGTATCAACTTATTTAAAAGTAGGGGTAAACTAAATTAATATGTAGAAAATTACATTATGTTATCACTCTCGCTGTACAGTCTCGCATTCAATGAGCAGTACATCGGTGTAATTTCATAATTATCTTTGCTTCATTTCTTCTCTTAAGCTGGTACCGGGGTGTCATGAGTGATAATTAGTTTATTAGTTTTTATCTTTATTGTAAATTAAAATATAAAATTTGATTAATATCACGCTTGTAATTGGCTTATAGATATTTGATTAATATCGCACTTGTAATTGGCTTCAAGCGACAAACGTGTTATCTGATATAATTGAATCATTGTCGCTGTACTATTTGGAATTTGATAAGGAACAGAACACGTGTGTGATGTTTTTGAAACTCTAATTTTATTTACTTTCTTTAGCTGTATCTAGCTGTTGCATGTGGGAATATACATTTAAATCTCTCTTGAAAACTAAAAATGCAAATGTGGTGGGTGTCAAACATTGTTCTGTATTAAGTTTAATCGCTAAACGTGTTATCTGTGATATGTGAATTTATAAATTTACATTATTTTTTCAATTTCGTTTTAATGTCTTGCATTCGATAATGAGTATTATTACCAAGTGATATTAAATCTAATTTCGGATAATTTCTTCGTTTAAGCTGGCACTGGGGGTACCATGAGTGAGTATACCTTTAAATAATTTTGCGAATGAAAATTGCTAAATTGATACGTATCACACTTGGTAGTTTATTTAGTTTTCTTGATCAACCTTTGATCCGATATATTTATGTACTATTTAAGGTGATATTTTGGGCATTTTGCACTGTTGAATTAAGCTGAAAAGAATTAACAGGTCAAAAGAGTTAGTTAAAATGTGGTTACTGACCGATTATATGTAACTCATCTTGCTACCTGTTGTTTATAAAAAATATATTTTATATTCGATATTCTTACGTGACTCACCCAGTCATATGAGCCGAAATTATCCAAAAATGCCAAAAATAATATGGCACGGAAATTCTACTGCGATATAAATGTGTTTTTACATTATGTCATTTACTAAACAATATTCAGAAAGTTATTCAAATGCATTGTACAACATAATACAAATGTGGCACATAACACAAATGGACATCTGACTTATGACTGTTATGCCATACAGCCAGACAAATGACATTTGACTAACTGCAATATCATGCTTGGTAAAAACCCCACTCTAACCTTTAGATGATATAGTATACTCACAATAATGACGACACAATGGAAACATTAAAGGCAGACAAGCAGGCCCCAAATTACCACACGACTTTACCTCAGAATGCATTAACTTTTTTCGTAATATATATATTTATTATATTACTATCATACAATCACTTTCTCTGTACTAATTGGACTTTGATAAGCATCAGAACACTCGTATGATGTTTTTATACTCTAATTTTCTTTTTAGCTGCTTCTGGGGGTTACATGTGTAAGAATACATTTAAATCTCTCATGACAACTAAAACTGCAAATGTGATGGGTGTCATACATTGTATTGTATTGAGATTAAGCGATTTACTTGTTATCTGCGGTATTTTAAATTATCAATTATATGATTTAAAACTTTTGTTTGACCGTTTTGCAATCGATAAGGAATAGTATTACCTTGTGATATGTAATTTTGATTTATTTCTTTAATTAAGCTGGAGGCACCATGAGTGAGTATACCTTAAAATCATTTTGCAAATTAAAATTGAAAAATTCAAAAAAAGTATCACACTTTGTCTTTTAAAAAGTGTAAAAGATCAACTTTGGATCTTATATATTTGGACGTATTTAATATTGAATCATCGCCTTTATAGAGTTTTTTCATCTTCTGAGACGATGTACACCGTTGTGATGTCATACATACTTTTAGTGTATTAGTTTTCCCTTAGCTGGTACTGGGGATATCGTGACTGAATATATTTTTTCATCATTTTTTTGCGAACTAAACTTGTTATGAAATGAACACTTTTCGTTTGTAATTTTATTTAGTTTTAGCGACCAACGTGTTATCTGACAAATGTGTATGTATAACTATATAATCATGTTATGACTTTCGCTATAAAGTGAAGCATTCGATAAGGGGCAGTGCACCGGTGTGATGTCCATTTTTTTGTTTTAGTTTTTTTTCCCTAGGCTTGAACTTGAGGCTTACAAAGAATTGGTTTTATTCGTGCCGAGCCTGATAGATTACACAACGAGAAGGCAGTAACCTGTTTTTTTCTGATAATCATACCTACATGCCCCCATTTAAAATGATATAATGAAATATAATCGCCACGATGCTGCATTTCTAGCGGGAAAGAATTCGATGTTTGATATTATACGTGTTTTGAATGACGTACTGAGCACTTGCGCTTTTGAATATAAGTTATTTGTTTATGTTTTGATTGTTTGATTTTTTTTGTTGCTTTTTGTGTCTTAATATATTCTATCTCTGCATCAACTTATTTAAAAGTAGGGGTATACAAAGTTAATATGTACAAAAATACATTATGTTATCACTCGCGCTGTACAGTCTCGCATTCAATGAGCAGTACATCGGTGTAATTTCATAATTATCTTTGCTTTATTTCTTCTCTTAAGCTGGTACCGGGTGTCAGGATGTATTATTAGTTTATTAGTTTTAATCTTTTTTGTAAATTAAAATATAAAATTTGATTAATATCGCACTAATTTGCTTCAAGCGACCAACGTGTTATCTGATATAATTTAATCATTGTCGCTGTACTATTTGGAATTTGATAAGGAACAGAACACTTGTGTGATGTTTTTGAAACTCTGATTTAATTTACTTTCTTTAGCTAGATCTAGCTGTTGCATGTGTGAATATACATTGGAATATCTCTTGAAAACTAAAAATGCAAATGTGGTGGGTGTCAAACATTGTTCTGTATTAAGTTTAATCGCTAAACGTGTTATATGTGATATTTGAATTTATAAATTTACATTATTTTTTCACTTTCGTTTTAATGTCTTTCATTCGATAAGGAGTAGTATTACCAAGTGATGCATATTTACAAATGTTCACTTTTGTTGCTTTACATGCCTAATGTTACGAGGATTGTAATGTTAATGCAAACATATTATAAATTATAAATAATCTGATACATAACGAGATTAACAAATACCATGAGATTTACAATGAAATAAAACAGATAATTGTAGATAATCAAGAATTTCAATACCAGTTATTATAACATAATCGCCTTGTTGCAATTTATTACATGGTGTGGTGTTAAATTGTATGTTTAAACTATAAATGCTGAACCATGAAGTAAATATTTAGCTGCATTCACAAAAATGAAGTCTATCTGTGCTAATGTTGCCTGTTTTGGATTTTTCAATGACACATTGTATTCAAATTGTACATTTGTATTTAATATAACAGTTATAGAAGACAATGCTAAGTACTAATAGTTAGTATATACTATATATATATTTTAACGGAATCATGGGTATAGGTGGAAGTTTAAACGGTCATACCGGGACATGCTTAGACACGATCTCCAACTGCGCCACCTACGCTGCCGACTTGTGCACGATAACCGAATTCAAAGCGTGGGTATGGGAGAACTGCGCAGGTCATTGTAACCTCTGCGGTGAGTTTTCACAATAGTCTCTCAGAATGAACAATTGTAGAAATAATTGACCTTTAATTTACCTATACAATGTATGTAATAACCTTGTATTTTCTTATTGACTAACATTGCAGATTATGTTCCATTTAGATTTTATTATCGTTTTATTTCTTTTAAAACCGCGTATTTTGGATCACTGATTTTGAAATATTGTTTCAAACGTGTCTACCTACCAAAAATAATATGGCACGGAAATTCTACTGCGATGTAAATGTGTTTTTACATTATGTCATTTACTAAACAATATTCAGAAAGTTATTCAAATACATTGTACAACATAATACAAACGTGGCACATAACACAAATGGACATCTGACTTATGACTGTTATGCCATACAGCCAGACAAATGATATTTGACTTACTGCAATATCATGCTTGGTAAAAACTCCACTCTTACCTTTAGATGATATAGTATACTCACAATAATGACGACACAATGGAAACATTAAAGGCTGACAAGCAGGCCCCATATTACCACACGATTTTACCTCAGAATGCATTAACTATATTTCGTTATATATATATTTATAATATTACTATCATACAATCACTTTCGCTGTACTAATTGGACTTTGATAAGCATCAGAACACCCGTATGATGTTTTTATACTCTAATTTCATTTTTAGCTGCTTCTGGGGGTAACATGTGTAAGAATACATTTAAATTTCTCATGAGAACTAAAACTGCAAATGTGATGGGTGTCATACATTGTATTGTATTGAGATTAAGCGATTTACTTGTTATCTGCGGTATTTTAATTAATTAAATAATATGATTTAAAACTTTTGTTTGACCTTATTGCAATCGATAAGGAGTAGTTTTACCTTGTGATATGTAATTTTGGTTTATTTCTTTAATTAAGCTGGAGGCGCCATGAGTGAGTATACCTTTAAATCATTTTGCAAATTAAAATTGAAAAATTGAAAAAGTATCACACTTTGTCTTTTAACAAGTGTATAAGATCAACTTTGGATCTTATATATTTGGACGTATTTAATATTGAATCATCGCCTTTATAAAGTTTTTTCATCTTCTCAGATGATGTACACCGTTGTGATGTCATACATACTTTTAGTGTATTAGTTTTCCCTTAGCTGGTACTTGGGATATCGTGACTGAATATATGTTTTCATCATTTTTTTGCGAACTTAACTTGTAATGAAATGAACACTTTTTGCGTTTTGTATTTAGTTTTAGCGACCAACGTGTTATCTGACAAATGTGTATGTATAACTATATAATCATGTTATGACTTTCGCTATACAGTGAAGCATTCGATAAGGGGCAGTGCACCGGTGTGATGTCCATTTTTTTGTTTTAGTTTTTTTTCCCTACGCTTGAACTTGAGGCTTACAAAGAATTGGTTTTATTCGTGCCGAGCCTGATAGATTACACAACAAGAAGGCAGTAACCTGTTTTTTCTGATAATCATACCCACAGTCCTACATGCCCCCATTTAAAATGATATAATGAAATATAATCGCTTCGACGCTGCATTTCTAGAGGGAAAGAATACGATGTTTGATATTTTACGTGTTTAGAATGACGTACTGAGCACTTGCGCTTTTCAATACAAGTTATTTGTTTATGTTTTGATTGTTTGCTGTTTTTGTTGCTTTTTGTGTCTTAATATATTCTATCTCTGGATCAACTAATTTAAAAGTAGGAGTATACAAAATTAATATGTACAAAAATACATTATGTTATCACTCGCGCTGTACAGTCTCGCATTCAATGAGCAGTACATCGGTGTAATTTCATAATTATCTTTGCTTTATATCTTCTCTTAAGCTGGTGCCGGACTGTCATGAGTGATTATTAGTTTATTAGTTTTAATCTTTATTGTAAATTAAAATATAAAATTTGATTAATATCGCGCTTGTAATTGGCTTCAAGCGACCTACGTTTTATCTGATATAATTTAATAATTATTGCTGTACTATTTGGGATTTGATAAGGAACAGAACAATTGTGTGATGTTTTTGAAACTCTAATTTTATTTACTTTCTTTAGCTGGATCTAGCTGTTGCATGTGGGAATATACATTTAAATCTCTCTTGAAACTCAAAATGCCAATGTGGTGGGTGTCAAACATTGTTCGGTATTAAGTTTAATCGCTAAACGTGTTATCTGTGATATGTGAATTTATAAATTTACATTATTTTTTCAATTTCGTTTTAATGTCTTGCATTCGATAATGTGTATTATAACCAAGTGATATTAAATCTAATTTTGGATTATTTCTTCGTTTAAGCTGGCACTGGGGGTACCATGAGTGAGTATACCTTTAAATAATTTTGCGAATGAAAATTGCTAAATTGATACGCATCACACTTGGTAGTTTATTTAGTTTTCTTGATCAACCTTTGATCCGATATATTTATGTACTATTTAAAGTGATATTATGGGCATTTTGCACTGTTGAATTGAGCTGAAAAGAATTAATAGGTCAAAACAGTAAGTTAAAATGTGGTTACTGACCGATTATATGTAACTCATTTTGCTACCTGTTGTTTATAAAAAATATATTTTATATTCGATATTCTTACGTGACTCACCCAGTCATATGAGCCGAAATTATCCTAAAATGCCAAAAATAATATGGCACGGAAATTCTACTGCGATGTAAATGTGTTTTTACATTATGTCATTTACTAAACAATATTCAGAAAGTTATTCAAATGCATTGTACAACATAATACAAACGTGGCACATAACACAAATGGACATCTGACTTATGACTGTTATGCCATACAGCCAGACAAATGACATTTGACTAACTGCAATATCATGCTTGGTAAAAACCCCACTCTAACCTTTAGATGATATAGTAAACTCACAATAATGACGACACAATGGAAACATTAAAGGCAGACAAGCAGGCCCCAAATTACCACACGACTTTACCTCAGAATGCATTAACTTTTTTCGTAATATATATATGTATTATATTACTATCATACAATCACTTTCTCTGTACTAATTGGACTTTGATAAGCATCAGAACACTCGTATGATGTTTTTATACTCTAATTTCCTTTTTAGCTGCTTCTGGGGGTTACATGTGTAAGAATACATTTAAATCTCTCATGAGAACTAAAACTGCAAATGTGATGGGTGTCATACATTGTATTGTATTGAGATTAACCGATTTACTTGTTATCTGCGGTATTTTAATTAATCAATTATATGATTTAAAACTTTTGTTTGACCGTTTTGCAATCGATAAGGAATAGTATTACCTTGTGATATGTAATTTTGATTTATTTCTTTAATTAAGCTGGAGGCACCATGAGTGAGTATACCTTAAAATCATTTTGCAAATTAAAATTGAAAAATTCAAAAAAAGTATCACACTTTGTCTTTTAAAAAGTGTAAAAGATCAACTTTGGATCTTATATATTTAGACGTATTTAATATTGAATCATCGCCTTTATAAAGTTTTTTCATCTTCTGAGACGATGTACACTGTTGTGATGTCATACATACTTTTAGTGTATTAGTTTTCCCTTAGCTGGTACTGGGGATATCGTGACTAAATATATTTTTTCATCATTTTTTTGCGAACTAAACTTGTAATGAAATGAACACTTTTCGTTTGTAATTTTATTTAGTTTTAGCGACCAACGTGTTATCTGACAAATGTGTATGTATATATAATCATGTTATGACTTTCGCTATAAAGTGAAGCATTCGATAACGGGCAGTGCACCGGTGTGATGTCCATTTTTTTGTTTTATTTTTTTTCCCTAGGCTTGAACTTGAGGCTTACAAAGAATTGGTTTTATTCGTGCCGAGCCTGATAGATTACACAACGAGAAGGCAGTAACCTGTTTTTTTCTGATAATCATACCTACATGCCCCCATTTAAAATGATATAATAAAATATAATCGCTACGACGCTACATTTCTAGCGGGAACGAATACGATGTTTGATATTTTACGTGTTTAGAATGACGTACTGAGCACTTGCGCTTTTGAATATAAGTTATTTGTTTATGTTTTGATTGTTTGCTGTTTTTGTTGCTTTTTGTGTCTTAATATATTCTATCTCTGTATCAACTTATTTAAAAGTAGGGGTATACAAAATTAATATGTACAAAAATACATTATGTTATCACTCGCGCTGTACAGTCTCGCATTCAATGAGCAGTACATCGGTGTAATTTCATAATTATCTTTGCTTTATTTCTTCTCTTAAGCTGGTACCGGTGTGTCATGAGTGATTATTAGTTTATTAGTTTTAATCTTTATTGTAAATTAAAATATAAAATTTGATTAATATCGCGCTTGTAATTGGCTTCAAGCGACCTACGTTTTATCTGATATAATTTAATAATTATCGCTGTACTATTTGGAATTTGATAAGGAACAGAACAATTGTGTGATGTTTTTGAAACTCTAATTTTATTTACTTTCTTTAGCTGGATCTAGCTGTTGCATGTGGGAATATACATTTAAATCTCTCTTGAAACTAAAAATGCACATGTGGTGGGTGTCAAACATTGTTCAATATTAAGTTTAATCGCTAAACGTGTTATCTTTGATATGTGAATTTATTAATTTACATTATTTTCTCACTTTCGTTTTAATGTCTTGCATTCGATAAGGAGTATTATTACCAAGTGATATTAAATATAATTTTGGATTGATTCTTTTTTTAAGCTGGCTTTGGGGGTACCATGAGTGAGTATACCTTTAAATAATTTTGCGAATGAAAATTGCTAAATTGATACGTATCACACTTGGTAGTTTATTTAGTTTTCTTGATCAACCTTTGATCCGATATATGTATGTACTATTCAATCACCGTCGCTTTGAAACTGTTCATTCGCTAAGGAGATGTACACCGTTGTGATGTCATACACACTTTTAGTGTATTTATTTTTCCTAAGCTGGTACTTGGGTAACCGTGACTTAGTATACTTAAAAAAACCATTTTTGCGAACTCAAACTTGTAATAACATTATCGCTTCATTGTTTTATTTCGTATTGTATTTTTATTTAGATTAACGACCAACTTGTTATCTTATACATTTATGTGTGTAACGATATATATTATTATCTCTTTCGCTACACAGGTAATCATTTCTATAAAGGGCAGTACACTGGTGTGATGTCAGTTTTTCTTTTGGTTTATTTCTTTTCCTACGCTTGAAATGAGGTAAATTTTATTGAAGTTCCAGCGACCAACTTGATATCTGTTATATTGTAATATATAGATATATATTATGTTATCACGCAAGCTAGACCCATTTGCATTAGATAAGGAGCAGTTCACATGAGTGATATCGTTTTGTTTTTTTACTTTATTTCTTTTCCTACGATTATACAATGGTGTATTTTATTGAGTTTAAGGACCATATTATTATCTTGTATTAAAAAAATAACAGGTAAGTGCTTTATCGATTTGTTTAATAACAAGTGAGACTTAGAATAAAATAACAGCGAGGTATTTCGGTCTGTTTGATTTTTCTTCGTGCTAAGCCTGACATTTAACACGACTGGGCGCTAAGCGATTGTTCTGTTTATCATACGTCTACGCCCACATTAAAACAATTCTCACGAAAATTCGATAAGACTCTGTAATTTCATCGATAATTTATATTTTGTATTGTTATTTTTTCCACAATTGAAGAATCCGAGTAATACGTCGTATCTCCGCACAATGGTTGATATACAGAGCATAACAGATTGGGTTACAGCCCTAACGTTGTTTTGTAGCCGGTCAAAAGAACAGCGTGACTTAAAAAGCAGTGGTTTTATACGTGTCGATCCTGATATATTACACAACGATATGGCATATCTGTTGTTTTTTTCTGTTTATCATACCTCTACGTCCACATTGTTAAAGATATAATGAAATATAATTGCTACGACGCTGCATTTCTAGCGGGAATGAATACGATGTTTTACGTTTAAACAGACAGTCAACCACGAATGACGAAAAAAAGAAAAGTTCTAAATTACCGTATTTTTACAATTATTTGTTTATATTGATTAAATATCACGACTGGTATATTACATTACTTGAAAAATGTTCATATTTTCAGTATATCTGGTAATAAAATTTCGCGATGTGAAATCGAAAGAACATTGCGAAAATAGGTGACATAACGATATACACACTATAACTAACGCAGGTAGATTGATCATTTTAGATATAAAATAAATACAATTCAATACGCATGCCCAATTTGCATTCCTGCGTTTACCACGTGACGATGATGGTCAATCTACTTGCGTTATTTATAGTTAACTGGTAGTTACCTGGTACCTAGCTGTACCCAGAAAAATTTATTAACAAATATACTGTAAATTTGAAAACTTAACAACTTTTTTCAAGTAATGTAATGTACCAGTCGTGTTATTTTAAACTAATAATTTAAAATATATACGGTATTTTAGAACTTAGATTTCTTTAGTCATTCGAGGTTGACGGTCCCTTTAACGTGTTAAGAATAAGATAATGAGCACACGTGCTTCTTAAAGATTTATGTATTTGTTGTTTTAAGTTTTTGCTGTTTGTTGCTTTTTGTCTTAATACATTCTATCTCTGTACCAACTTATGTGATGTGCTGAATCTGAATCTATGTTTGCACAATCGAATACTTTATAGTTGATTCCCAGTTAAGTGACATATATCCAAACATTGCCTAAAATGCAAACGTCTTGTTTACGTGATAAAAATACAGCAGACAGCGTTATACCATGCATTCATTAATTAAATGGTATGATCGAAAATCATATTAACCTGATATAAATAATTATATCAGGTACCATTGTACAAGGTCAATATAAAAGTAGGGGTAAACTAAATTAATATGTAGAAAATTACATTATGTTATCACTCTCGCTGTACAGTCTCGCATTCAATGGGCAGTACATCGGTGTAATTTCATAATTATCTTTAATTTATTTCTTTTTTTAAGCTGGTACCGGGATTGGCATGAGTGAGTGTAAGTTTTAATCTTTTTTGTAAATTAAAATATAAAATACGATTAATATCGCGCTTGTAATTGGCTTCAAGCGACCAACGTTTTATCTGATATAATTTAATCATTGTCGCTGTACTATTTGGAATTTGATAAGGAACAGAACAATTGTGTGATGTTTTTGAAACTCTAATTTTATTTACTTTCTTTAGCTGGATCTAGCTGTTGCATGTGTGAATATACATTTGAATATCTCTTGAAAACTAAAAATGCAAATGTGGTGGGTGTCAAACATTGTTCTGTATTAAGTTTAATCGCTAAACGTGTTATATGTGATATTTGAATTTATAAATTTACATTATTTTTTCACTTTCGTTGTAATGTCTTGCATTCGATAATGAGTAGTTTTACCAAGTGATATTAAATCTAATTTTGGATCCTTTCTTTGTTTAAGTTGGCTCTGGGGGTACCATGAGTGAGTATATTTTTAACTTATTTTGCGAAGGAAAATTGTCAAATTGATACGTATCACACTTGGTAGTTTATTTAGTTTTCTTGATCAACCTTTGATCCGATATATTTATGTACTATTTAATCACCGTCGCTTTGAAACTGTTCATTCGCTAAGGAGATGTACACCTGTGTGGTCTCACACACACTTTTAGTGTATTTATTTTTCGTGAGCTGGAAATGGGGTTACCGTGACTTAGTATACTTTTAAACAATTTTTGCGAATTCAAACTTGTAATAACATAATCGCTTCATTGTTTTATTTCGTATTGTATTTTTATTTAGTTTAACGACCAACTTGTTATCTGATACATTTATGTGTATAACGATATATAGTATTATCACTTTCGCTATACAGGTAAGCATTTTATAAAGGGCAGAAGACTGGTGTGATGTCAGTTTTTCTTTTGGTTAATTTATTTTCCTACGCATGTAATGGGGTAAATTTTATTTAGTTCAAGCGACCAACTTGTTATCTGTTATATTGTAATATATAAACACATATTCTGTTATCACACAAGCTAGACACTTTTGCATTAGATATGGAGCAGTACACATGAGTGATATCGTTTTTTTTTTGCTTTATTTTTTTCCTACGATTATACAAGGGTGTATTTTATTGAGTTTAAGGACCATATTGTTATCTTGTATTAAAAATATAACAGGTAAGTGCTTTATCGATTTGTTATATAACAAGTGAGACTTAGAATAAAATAACGGCGAGTTTTGTCGGTCTGTTTGTTTTTCTTCGTGCTAAGCCTGACATTTCAACACGACTGGGCGCTAACCGATTGTTCTGTTTATCATACGTCTTAGTTTATATTGATTAAAATAGCACGACTGGTATATCACATTACCTGAAACAAGTTCATATTTTCAGTATATCTGGTAATAAAATTTCGCGATGTGAAATCGAAAGTACATCGCGAAAAAAGGTGACATAACGATATTCACACTATAAATAACGCAAGTAGATTGATCATTTTAGATATAAAATATGTACAATTCACTACGCATGCCCAATTTGCATTCCTGGGTTTACCACGTGACGATGATGATCAATCTACTTGCGTTATTAATAGTTAACTGGTTGATACCTTGTACCTGTACCCAGGAAAATTTATTATCGAATATACTGAAAATATGAAAATTTAACAACTTTTTTCAAGTAATGTAATATATCAGCCGTGCTATTTGAATCAATATAAACTAATAATTGTAAAAATAATACGGTATTTTACAACTGAGATTTTTTTGGTCATTCGAGGTTTGTGGTCCCTTTAACGTGTTAAGAATAAGATAATGAGCACACGTGCTTCTTAAAGATTTATGTATTTGTTGTTTCAAGTGTTTGCTATTTGTTGCTTTTTGTCTTAATACATTCTATCTCTGTACCAACTTATGTGATGTGCTGAATCTGAATCTAAGTGTACACAATCGAATACTTTATAGTTGATTCTCAGTTAAGTGACATATATCCAAACATTGCCTAAAATGCAAGTGTCTTGTTTACGTGATAAAAATACAGCAGACAGCGTTATACCATGCATTCATTAATTAAATGGTATGATAGAAAATCATATTAACCTGATATAAATAATTATATCAGGTACCATTGTACAAGGTCAATATAAAAGTAGGGGTAAACTATTATGTTATCACTCTCGCTGTACAGTCTCGCATTCAATGAGCAGTACATCGGTGTAATTTCATAATTATCTTTGCTTAATTTCTTCTCTTAAGCTGGTACCGGGGTGGCATGAGTGAGTTTAAGTTTTAATCTTTATTGTAAATTAAAATATAAAATTTGATTAATATCGCACTTGTAATTGGCTTCAAGCGACCAACGTGTTATCTGATATAATTTATCATTGTCGCTGTACTATTTGGAATTTGATAAGGAACAGAACACTTGTGTGAAGTTTTGAAACTCTAATTTTATTTACTTTCTTTAGCTGGATCTAGCTGTTGCATGTTGGAATATACATTTAAATATCTCTTGAAAACTAAAAATGCAAATGTGGTGGGTGTCAAACATTGTTCTGTATTAAGTTTAATCGCTAAACGTGTTATCTGTGATATGTGAATTTATAAATTTACATTATTTTTTCAATTTCGTTTAAATGTGTTGCATTCGATTATGAGTATTATTACCAAGTGATATTAAATCTAATTTTGGATTATTTCTTCGTTTAAGCTGGCACTGGAGGTACCATGAGTGAGTATACCTTTAAATAATTTTGCGAATGAAAATTGCTAAATTGATACGTATCACACTTGGTAGTTTTTTTAGTTTTCTTGATCAACCTTTGATCCGATATATTTATGTACTATTTAAAGTTATATTATGGGCATTTTGCACTGTTGAATTGAGCTGAAAAGAATTAACAGGTCAAAAGAGTTAGTTAAAATGTGGTTACTGACCGATTATATGTAACTCATCTTGCTACCTGTTGTTTATAAAAAAATATATTTTATATTCGATATTCTTACGTGACTCACCCAGTCATATGAGCCGAAATGATCCGTAAAACGAATTTGTGTCGTTATGTCGTTTGAACGAATCTGCACTAAAACTAAATTTAGGTTCACATCGTACATGCATGATCAGTTGTCAAACGAAAGAACGGTTGATATTCAAATGCATTATTTTTCTCTTTCCGGGATATTGTTTTAGTATGTTGATGCTGCATTAATAAATATAAGTGTATATGAATTGAAACTACCAACAATAAACAACGGTTGCGATAGACACCCATAAACTGTTAGATGCCCATTATATCACTTTAATCACCGTCGCTTTGAAATTGTTCATTCGCTAGGGAGATGTACACCGGTGTGATGTCATACACCCTTTAATGTATTTATTTGTCCTAAGCTGGTTCTGGGGTTACCGTGACTTAGTATACTTTTAAAACATTTTTGCGAACTTAAACTTGTAATAACATTATCGCTTCATTGTTTTATTTCGTATTGTATTTTGATTTAGTTTAACGACCAGCTAGTTATGTGATACATTTATGTATATAACGATATATAGTATTATCACTTTCGCTATACAGGTAAGCATTCTATAAAAGGCAGTACACTGGTGTGATGTCAGTTTTTCTTTTGGTTTATTTCTTTTCCTACGCATGCTATGGGGTAAATTGTATTAAGTTCAAGCGACCAACTTGTTATCTGTTATATTGTAATATTTAAACATATATTCTGTTATCACGCAAGCTAGACACTTTTGCATTAGATATGGATCAGTACACATGATTGATATCGTTGTTTTTTTGTGCTTTATTTTTTTCCTACGAGTATACACGGGTGTATTTTATTGAGTTTAAGGACCATATTGTTATATTGTATTAAAAATATAACAGGTAAGTGCTTAATCGATTTGTTATATAACAAGTGATGAGACTAAGAATAAAATAACGGCGAGGTTTGTCGGTCTGTTTGATTTTCTTCTTTCAAAGCCTGACATTTTAACACGACTGGGCGCTAATCGATTGTTCTATTTATCATACGTCTTAGTTTATATTGATTAAAATATCACGACTGGTATATTACATTAATTGAAAAAAGTTCATATTTTCAGTATATGTGGTTATAAAATTTCGCGATGTGAAATCGAAAGTACATCGCGAAAAAAGGTAACATAACGATAAACACACTATAAATAAAGCAAGTAGCTTGATCATTTAAGATATAAAATATGTACAATTCACTACGCATGCCCACTTTACATTCCTGGGTTTACCACGTGACGATGGTGATCAATCTACTTGCGTTATTTATAGTTAACTGGTAGATACCTGGTACCTGTACCCAGGAAAATTTATTACCGAATATACTGAAAATATGAAAAATTTACAACTTTTTTCAAGTAATGTAATATACCAGCCGTGCTATTTCAATCAATATAAACTAATAATTGTAAAAAGTACGGTATTTTAGAACTTAGATTTTTTTCGTCATTCGAGGTTTGCGGTCCCTTTAACGTGTTAAGAATAAGATAATGAGCACACGTGCTTCTTAAAGATTTATGTATGTTTTGTTTTAAGTTTTTGCTGTTTCTTGCTTTTTGTCTTAATACATTCTATCTCTGTACCAACTTATGTGATGTGCTGAATCTGAATCTATGTGTGCACAATCGAATACTTTATACTTGATTCGCAGTTAAGTGACATATATCCAAACATTGCCTAAAATGCAAATGTCTTGTTTACGTGATAAAAATACAGCATGAAGCGTGGGTGGCAGACGTTTCTCCCCCAAGACGTTTCCTCCCCAGACGTTTCCTCCCCAGACGTTTCACCCCTAAAATGGGGGTGAAACGTCTGCATAATATGTAAATGTATATTAGCAACAGTTATTTGTAATAAAGTGAAAATAAAGTATTAGTATTTTAATTGAGTGCATTTTATGTGTAAAAAAATGATGTTAGTTGAGTCCTGACTAATTGAAATATTAATTAATGATTTTATATGGTTGTTTAGGGAAGCCTCTAACAAATTTAATACTTGATTTTATAAGTGCCTTAAATTGTTCTTGCATTAATTAAGCTCATTGAAAAATTGAGTAAAATCAAAGCTTTGATGTTCTTTGATGGTCATTTTAAATGGAAAAGTATGTTACAAATTAAAATAATTATAACTATTGTATTAATCAATTGAGTAAAAGCACACCTTTGATGTTCTTTGATGGTCATTGATGGTCATTGTAAGTGGAATGGTATGCTACAAATTAAACAATTATAACTATTGTATAAATCAATTGAGTAAACAAACACCTTTTTTTGATGATCATTTTAAGTGGAATGGTATGTTACAAAGTAAAGAATTACTATTATTGAATTAATGAATTCATGTTGCTACAAACAAATCTATAATTTAAGTTTAATAAGATATTTTCCATTACTTGTTCATTAACAGTGATTGAATTTTTTTCATTTAAAGTGTATTTTTGCACGGCATGGACACAGTTTCACTTTATGAGGATTTTTTTTTAATTAATAAAAAATCCAGTTTTGAAGTAAAATCAATTTAAATAATGCTATTATAATCAGAAAATTTAAATACGGAAAAATGTTTATTATTTTAATAAAACATCTTTGTGCTTCTCGTGAAAATTTAACAAAATGTCACTTACGCTACTTTTTACATTCAGAAAATGACATGCGTTTGTTATGTCAATTTCGAAAATTGGATAAAAACATTATTTTTACCAAAAAGGTTGACTTAATATTTTATCAGTTGATGTATGTCACCTTAATAAACACAAAATTGGAAAAAAGTAAAAATGTATAAAAATGTTAGTTACATGACTTATTACATTCAGTAGGCGACATGTTTTAATTATTATTTGTAAAATTAGATAAATACAACATATAAAACTGCATATTATGCACTTTTGATAAAACACAATTTATTCCCAAATTGATGTTTTATTCCCAATTCACATCATGCAGTGTTATAATGAAAATAAGCCATAAGTTATGATTTTTAAGAATGAATAATAACTATAACATATTTTTATTTTGAGTAAATAAAGTTGTTATTTGACATTAAAATTATAATTTATTACAGCCAATATTGAATTGTAGTTCTCAAAAATAATTTTGATAAATAACTATCAGTGTGTCATAGATCTTTATTAATACCATTTACATTCCAATTTAAAAATTAATTTAATTTGAAGCCAAAAAAATGTGACAGCATTTTCATCATTTGGCTAATATTAAATAACAACCACACCTACCATTATACAAGATATTAGGCACTTAGGGTGCAATAAACAAGCATTGATTAGATTAGCAAGTGTAGTACAACAGATAACAGCTAGATTATGGGTGCAATATACAGGCCCTTTAATCAGCATTGATGAGAGTAGGTGACAGGGGGATAAGATGAGATTAGCACATTATTGTGCAAAAAAAACGTTTTTAAATAGTTTATCACTGTATTAAATATTATTAATGAATAGATTTGATTTGACTTAATTGATAGTTTTATATATGGAACAGAACAGAACAGATAGTTTATTCATATAACTTGAACATTTACAGTTCATCGTTACATATACAAAACTGACAATATAATAAGCAATAAGCACATGCATAGTAATGCGAAAGTGACCAAACTAGTACATTAAAAGGTGTTGTATATAATATACAATTAGTTTGTTTAACAGTATACAATTTATGAAATATTTTATTATTCGTACATAGCGATTTATATATAATGGGTATCGCCCTAGTTCCCCGTATACAGCTGAATTAGCGGTACTCATTTTGACACCCAGTATTCGTTTCAAAAATCTTCTGTGAACTCTTCGCAATTAAAGAAATCCGACAACGTCCCCATATGTCTTACACATAATTTCACTTCATCATACATAGACCGAATAATTTTTAACAATCTACCGTTTATTTCGCTCTTAATAAGCTTGTACCATAGTCCGTTTCAATATATTGAATCATAACATTTCATTAGGTCGATATAGCAACAGTATAGTTTCTTTTTAGAACTAAATGTTTATCTATAAAAGCCTTTAGTAGGAAAATAGCATCCACAGTGCTATAATTGGTTTTGAATCCAAACTATGGTAGTCATAGATGCATCTGTTGTATTTCACAGTGACATCCAATCATTTTATTATATACATACATATAAATGCATGAAAAAATATAATTGTTGACAATTATATAGTTTATTTATTTATCATATTTAACTGTTACAATGAAAACAGTTTTGAAATTAATATAAATGTGATTTAACCATTTAATCAATTCACCAATTGACCCTATTTAATTGGATTAATTGGATTAAAAACAACAAACAACTACAGTTCCTCAACACTTATGATTTACATGCATTCCATTCAAAGTTAAACCAAACAAATAATCAAACAAGCTGCTTCATAAATAAAGTTAATTGAAAACTTCATAAACAAAATAATTATTTTGATAATAAATCAAGAATAAACTTCAACCAAACAATCATACATTTATTGGGGGGGAAACGTCTGCACTTAAACCAAAGTGGGGGAGAAACGTCTGGGGAGGAAACGTCTTGG
Source organism: Dreissena polymorpha (assembly GCF_020536995.1). Lineage (NCBI taxonomy): Eukaryota > Metazoa > Mollusca > Bivalvia > Myida > Dreissenidae > Dreissena > Dreissena polymorpha. The sequence continues at coordinate 8,446,331 of NC_068370.1, read as the reverse complement.
GGGAGAAACGTCTAGGGGAGGAAACGTCTTGGGGGTGAAACGTCCGGAAACCATGAAGCGTTATACCATGCATTCATTAATTAAATGATATGATAGAAAATCATATTAACCTGATATAAATAATTATATCAGGTACCATTGTACAAGGTCAATATAAAAGTAGGGGTAAACTAAATTAATATGTAGAAAAATACATTATGTTATCACTCTCGCTGTACAGTCTCGCATTCAATGAGCAGTACATCGGTGTAATTTCATAATTATCTTTGCTTCATTTCTTCTCTTAAGCTGGTACCGGGGTGGAATGAGTGAGTTTAAGTTTTAATCTTTATTGTAAATTAAAATACAAAATTTGATTAATATCGCACTTGTAATTGGCTTCAAGCGACCAACGTGTTATCTGATATAATTTACTTATTGTCGCTGTACTATTTGGAATTTGATAAGGAACAGAACACGTGTGTGATGTTTTTGAAACTCTTATTTTATTTACTTTCTTTAGCTGGATCTAGCTGTTGCAAGTGTGAATATACATTTAAATCTCTCTTGAAAACTAAAAATGCAAATATGGTGGGTGTCAAACAGTGTTCTGTATTAAGTTTAATCGCTAAACGTGTTATCTGTGATATGTGAATTTATAAATTTACATAATTTTTCCACTTTCGTTTTAATGTCTTGCATTCGATAATGAGTATTATTACCAAGTGATATTAAATCTAATTTTGGATTATTTCTTCGTTTAAGCTGGCACTGGGGGTACCATAAGTGAGTATACCTTTAAATAATTTTGCGAATGAAAATTGCTAAATTGATACGTTTCACACTTGGTATTTTATTTAGTTTTCTTGATCAACCTTTGATCCGATATATTTATGTACTATTTAAAGTGATATTATGGGCAATTTGCACTGTTGAATTGAGCTGAAAAGAATTAACAGGTCAAAAGAGTTAGTTAAAATGTGGTTACTGACCGATTATATGTAACTCATCTTGCTACCTGTTGTTTATAAAAAATATATTTTATATTCGATATTCTTACGTGACTCACCCAGTCATATGAGCCGAAATGATCTGTAAAACAAATTTGTGTCGTTATATCGTTTGAACGAATCTGCACTAAAACTAAATTTAGGTTCACATCGTATATGCATGATCAGTTGTCAAACGAAATTACGGTTGATATTCAAATGCATTATTTTTCGCTGTCCGGGATATTGTTTTAGTATGTTGATGCTGCATTAACAAATATAAGTGTATATGAAGTGAAAATACCAACAATGAACAACGGTTGCGATAGACAACCATAAAATGTTAGATGCCCATAATATCACTTTAATCACCGTCGCTTTGAAATTGTTCATTCGCTAAGGAGATATACACCGGTGTGATGTCATACACACTTTAATGTATTTATTTTTCCTAAGCTGGTACTGGGGTTACCGTGACTTAGTAAACTTTTAAACTATTTTTGCGAACTTAAACTTGTAATAACATTATCGCTTCATTGTTTGATTTCGTATTGTATTTTGATTTAGTTTAACGACCAACTTGTTATCTGATACAATTATGTGTATAACGACATATAGTTTTATCACTTTCGCTATACAGGTATGCATTCTATATAAGGCAGTACACTGGTGTGATGTCAGATTTCTTTTGGTTTATTTCGTTTCCTTCGCATGTAATGGGGTAAATTGTATTAAGTTCAAGCGACCAACTTGTTATCTGTTATATTGTTATATATTAACATATATTTTTTATCACGCAAGCTAGACACTTTTGCATTAGATATGGAAAAGTACACATGAATGATATCGTTTTTTATTTTGCTTTTTTTCCTACGATTATACAAGGGTGTATTTTATTCAGTTTAAGGACCATATTGTTATATTGTATTAAAAATATAACAGGTAAGTGCTTTATCGATTTGTTATATAACAAGTGAGACTTAAAATAAAATAACGGCGAGGTGTGTCGGTCTTTTTGTTTTTCTTCGTTCTAAGCGTGACATTTTAACACGATTGGGCGCTAACCGATTGTTCTGTTTATCATACGTCTTTGTTTTTATTGATTAAAATAGCACGACTGGTATATCACATTACTTGAAAAAAGTTCATATTTTCAGTATATGTGGTAATAAAATTTCGCGATGTGAAATCGAAAGTACATCGCGAAAAAAGGTGACATAACGATAAACACACTATAAATAACGCAAGTAGATTGATCATTTTAGATATAAAATATGTTCAGTTCACTACGCATGCCCAATTTACATTCCTGGGTTTACCACGGGACGATGGTAATCAATCTACTTGCGTTATTTATAGTTAACTGGTAGATACCTGGTACCTGTACCCAGGAAAATTTATTACCGAATATACTGAAAATATGAAAAATTAACAACTTTTTTCAAGTGATGTAATATACCAGTTGTGCTATTTGAATCAATATAAACTAATAATTGTAAAAAAACACGGTATTTTAGAACTAAGATTTTTTTCGTCATTCGAGGTTTGCGGTCCCTTTAACGTGTTAAGAATAAGATAATGAGCACACGTGCTTCTTAAAGATTTATGTTATTTTTGTTTTAAGTTTTTGCTGTTTGTTGCTTTTTGTCTTAATACATTCTATCTCTGTACCAACTAATGTGATGTGCTGAATCTGAATCTATGTGTGCACAATCTAATACTTTATAGTTGATTCTCAGTTAAGTGACATATATCCAAACATTGCATAAAATGCAAAGGTCATGTTTACGTGATAAAAATACAGCAGACAGCGTTATACCATGCATTCATTAATTAAATGTTATGATAGAAAATCATATAAACCTGATATAAATAATTATATCAGGTACAATTGTACAAGGTCAATATAAAAGTAGGGGTAAACTAAATTAATATGTAGAAAATTACATTATGTTATCACTCTCGCTGTACAGTCTCGCATTCAATGAGCAGTACATCGGTGTAATTTCATAATTATCTTTGCTTCATTTCTTGTCTTAAGCTGGTACCGGGGTGGAATGAGTGAGTTTAAGTTTTAATCTTTATTGTAAATTAAAATACAAAATTTGATTAATATCGCACTTGTAATTGGCTTCAAGCGACCAACGTGTTATCTGATATAATTTACTTATTGTCGCTGTACTATTTGGAATTTGATAAGGAACAGAACACGTGTGTGATGTTTTTGAAACTCTTATTTTATTTACTTTCTTTAGCTGGATCTAGCTGTTGCATGTGTGAATATACATTTAAATCTCTCTTGAAAACTAAAAATGCAAATATGGTGGGTGTCAAACAGTGTTCTGTATTAAGTTTAATCGCTAAACGTGTTATCTGTGATATGTGAATTTATAAATTTACATAATTTTTCCACTTTCGTTTTAATGTCTTGCATTCGATAATGAGTATTATTACCAAGTGATATTAAATCTAATTTTGGATTATTTCTTCGTTTAAGCTGGCACTGGGGGTACCATAAGTGAGTATACCTTTAAATAATTTTGCGAATGAAAATTGCTAAATTGATACGTTTCACACTTGGTATTTTATTTAGTTTTCTTGATCAACCTTTGATCCGATATATTTATGTACTATTTAAAGTGATATTATGGGCAATTTGCACTGTTGAATTGAGCTGAAAAGAATTAACAGGTCAAAAGAGTTAGTTAAAATGTGGTTACTGACCGATTATATGTAACTCATCTTGCTACCTGTTGTTTATAAAAAATATATTTTATATTCGATATTCTTACGTGACTCACCCAGTCATATGAGCCGAAATGATCCGTAAAACAAATTTGTGTCGTTATATCGTTTGAACGAATCTGCACTAAAACTAAATTTAGGTTCACATCGTATATGCATGATCAGTTGTCAAACGAAATTACGGTTGATATTCAAATGCATTATTTTTCGCTGTCCGGGATATTGTTTTAGTATGTTGATGCTGCATTAACAAATATAAGTGTATATGAAGTGAAAATACCAACAATGAACAACGGTTGCGATAGACAACCATAAAATGTTAGATGCCCATAATATCACTTTAATCACCGTCGCTTTGAAATTGTTCATTCGCTAAGGAGATGTACACCGGTGTGATGTCATACACACTTTAATGTATTTATTTTTCCTAAGCTGGTACTGGGGTTACCGTGACTTAGTAAACTTTTAAACTATTTTTGCGAACTTAAACTTGTAATAACATTATCGCTTCATTGTTTGATTTCGTATTGTATTTTGATTTAGTTTAACGACCAACTTGTTATCTGATACAATTATGTGTATAACGACATATAGTTTTATCACTTTCGCTATACAGGTATGCATTCTATATAAGGCAGTACACTGGTGTGATGTCAGATTTCTTTTGGTTTATTTCGTTTCCTTCGCATGTAATGGGGTAAATTGTATTAAGTTCAAGCGACCAACTTGTTATCTGTTATATTGTTATATATTAACATATATTTTTTTATCACGCAAGCTAGACACTTTTGCATTAGATATGGAAAAGTACACATGAATGATATCGTTTTTTATTTTGCTTTTTTTCCTACGATTATACAAGGGTGTATTTTATTCAGTTTAAGGACCATATTGTTATATTGTATTAAAAATATAACAGGTAAGTGCTTTATCGATTTGTTATATAACAAGTGAGACTTAAAATAAAATAACGGCGAGGTGTGTCGGTCTTTTTGTTTTTCTTCGTTCTAAGCGTGACATTTTAACACGATTGGGCGCTAACCGATTGTTCTGTTTATCATACGTATTTGTTTTTATTGATTAAAATAGCACGACTGGTATATCACATTACTTGAAAAAAGTTCATATTTTCAGTATATGTGGTAATAAAATTTCGCGATGTGAAATCGAAAGTACATCGCGAAAAAAGGTGACATAACGATAAACACACTATAAATAACGCAAGTAGATTGATCATTTTAGATATAAAATATGTTCAGTTCACTACGCATGCCCAATTTACATTCCTGGGTTTACCACGGGACGATGGTAATCAATCTACTTGCGTTATTTATAGTTAACTGGTAGATACCTGGTACCTGTACCCAGGAAAATTTATTACCGAATATACTGAAAATATGAAAAATTAACAACTTTTTTCAAGTGATGTAATATACCAGTTGTGCTATTTGAATCAATATAAACTAATAATTGTAAAAAAAACACGGTATTTTAGAACTAAGATTTTTATCGTCATTCGAGGTTTGCGGTCCCTTTAACGTGTTAAGAATAAGATAATGAGCACACGTGCTTCTTAAAGATTTATGTTATTTTTGTTTTAAGTTTTTGCTGTTTGTTGCTTTTTGTCTTAATACATTCTATCTCTGTACCAACTAATGTGATGTGCTGAATCTGAATCTATGTGTGCACAATCTAATACTTTATAGTTGATTCTCAGTTAAGTGACATATATACAAACATTGCCTAAAATGCAAAGGTCATGTTTACGTGATAAAAATACAGCAGACAGCGTTATACCATGCATTCATTAATTAAATGTTATGATAGAAAATCATATAAACCTGATATAAATAATTATATCAGGTACAATTGTACAAGGTCAATATAAAAGTAGGGGTAAACTAAATTAATATGTAGAAAATTACATTATGTTATCACTCTCGCTGTACAGTCTCGCATTCAATGAGCAGTACATCGGTGTAATTTCATAATTATCTTTGCTTCATTTCTTCTCTTAAGCTGGTACCGGGGTGGCATGAGTGAGTTTAAGTTTTAATCTTTATTGTATATTAAAATATAAAATTTGATTAATATCGCACTTGTAATTGGCTTCAAGCGACCAACGTGTTATCTGATATAATTTAATCATTGTCGCTGTACTATTTGGAATTTGATAAGGAACAGAACACGTGTGTGATGTTTTTGAAACTCTAATTTTATTTACTTTCTTTAGCTGAATCTAGCTGTTGCATGTGGGAATATACATTTAAATCTCTCTTGAAAACTAAAAATGCAAATGTGGTGGGTGTCAAACATTGTTCTGTATTAAGTTAAATCGCTAAACGTGTTATCTGTGATATGTGAATTTATAAATTTACATTATTTTTTCACTTTCGTTTTAATGCCTTGATTTCGATAATGAGTATTATTACCAAGTGATTTTAAATCTAATTTTGGATTATTTCTTCGTTTAAGCTGGCACTGGGGGTACCATGAGTGAGTATACCTTTAAATAATTTTGCGAATGAAAATTGCTAAATTGATACGTATCACACTTGGTAGTTTTTTTAGTTTTCTTGATCAACCTTTGATCCGATATATTTATGTACTATTTAAAGTTATATTATGGGCATTTTGCACTGTTTAATTGAGCTGAAAAGAATTAACAGGTCAAAAGAGTTAGTTAAAATGTGGTTACTGACCGATTATATGTAACTCATCTTGCTACCTGTTGTTTATAAAAAAAATATATTTTATATTCGATATTCTTACGTGACTCATCCAGTCATATGAGCCGAAATGATCCGTAAAACGAATTTGTGTCGTTATGTCGTTTGAACGAATCTGCACTAAAACTAAATTTAGGTTCACATCGTACATGCATGATCAGTTGTCAAACGAAAGAACGGTTGATATTCAAATGCATTATTTTTCTCTTTCCGGGATATTGTTTTAGTATGTTGATGCTGCATTAATAAATATAAGTGTATATGAATTGAAACTACCAACAATAAACAACGGTTGCGATAGACACCCATAAACTGTTAGATGCCCATTATATCACTTTAATCACCGTCGCTTTGAAATTGTTCATTCGCTAGGGAGATGTACACCGGTGTGATGTCATACACCCTTTAATGTATTTATTTGTCCTAAGCTGGTTCTGGGGTTACCGTGACTTAGTATACTTTTAAAACATTTTTGCGAACTTAAACTTGTAATAACATTATCGCTTCATTGTTTTATTTCGTATTGTATTTTGATTTAGTTTAACGACCAGCTAGTTATGTGATACATTTATGTATATAACGATATATAGTATTATCACTTTCGCTATACAGGTAAGCATTCTATAAAAGGCAGTACACTGGTGTGATGTCAGTTTTTCTTTTGGTTTATTTCTTTTCCTACGCATGCTATGGGGTAAATTGTATTAAGTTCAAGCGACCAACTTGTTATCTGTTATATTGTAATATTTAAACATATATTCTGTTATCACGCAAGCTAGACACTTTTGCATTAGATATGGATCAGTACACATGATTGATATCGTTGTTTTTTTGTGCTTTATTTTTTTCCTACGAGTATACACGGGTGTATTTTATTGAGTTTAAGGACCATATTGTTATATTGTATTAAAAATATAACAGGTAAGTGCTTAATCGATTTGTTATATAACAAGTGATGAGACTAAGAATAAAATAACGGCGAGGTTTGTCGGTCTGTTTGATTTTCTTCTTTCAAAGCCTGACATTTTAACACGACTGGGCGCTAATCGATTGTTCTATTTATCATACGTCTTAGTTTATATTGATTAAAATATCACGACTGGTATATTACATTAATTGAAAAAAGTTCATATTTTCAGTATATGTGGTTATAAAATTTCGCGATGTGAAATCGAAAGTACATCGCGAAAAAAGGTGACATAACGATAAACACACTATAAATAAAGCAAGTAGCTTGATCATTTAAGATATAAAATATGTTCAGTTCACTACGCATGCCCAATTTACATTCCTGGGTTTACCACGGGACGATGGTAATCAATCTACTTGCGTTATTTATAGTTAACTGGTAGATACCTGGTACCTGTACCCAGGAAAATTTATTACCGAATATACTGAAAATATGAAAAATTAACAACTTTTTTCAAGTGATGTAATATACCAGTTGTGCTATTTGAATCAATATAAACTAATAATTGTAAAAAAACACGGTATTTTAGAACTAAGATTTTTTTCGTCATTCGAGGTTTGCGGTCCCTTTAACGTGTTAAGAATAAGATAATGAGCACACGTGCTTCTTAAAGATTTATGTTATTTTTGTTTTAAGTTTTTGCTGTTTGTTGCTTTTTGTCTTAATACATTCTATCTCTGTACCAACTAATGTGATGTGCTGAATCTGAATCTATGTGTGCACAATCTAATACTTTATAGTTGATTCTCAGTTAAGTGACATATATACAAACATTGCCTAAAATGCAAAGGTCATGTTTACGTGATAAAAATACAGCAGACAGCGTTATACCATGCATTCATTAATTAAATGTTATGATAGAAAATCATATAAACCTGATATAAATAATTATATCAGGTACAATTGTACAAGGTCAATATAAAAGTAGGGGTAAACTAAATTAATATGTAGAAAATTACATTATGTTATCACTCTCGCTGTACAGTCTCGCATTCAATGAGCAGTACATCGGTGTAATTTCATAATTATCTTTGCTTCATTTCTTCTCTTAAGCTGGTACCGGGGTGGCATGAGTGAGTTTAAGTTTTAATCTTTATTGTATATTAAAATATAAAATTTGATTAATATCGCACTTGTAATTGGCTTCAAGCGACCAACGTGTTATCTGATATAATTTAATCATTGTCGCTGTACTATTTGGAATTTGATAAGGAACAGAACACGTGTGTGATGTTTTTGAAACTCTAATTTTATTTACTTTCTTTAGCTGAATCTAGCTGTTGCATGTGGGAATATACATTTAAATCTCTCTTGAAAACTAAAAATGCAAATCTGGTGGGTGTCAAACATTGTTCTGTATTAAGTTAAATCGCTAAACGTGTTATCTGTGATATGTGAATTTATAAATTTACATTATTTTTTCACTTTCGTTTTAATGTCTTGATTTCGATAATGAGTATTATTACCAAGTGATTTTAAATCTAATTTTGGATTATTTCTTCGTTTAAGCTGGCACTGGGGGTACCATGAGTGAGTATACCTTTAAATAATTTTGCGAATGAAAATTGCTAAATTGATACGTATCACACTTGGTAGTTTATTAAGTTTTCTTGATCAACCTTTGATCCGATATATTTATGTACTATTTAAAGTGATATTATGGGCATTTTGCACTGTTGAATTGAGCTGAAACGAATTAACAGGTCAAAAGAGTTAGTTAAAATGTGGTTACTGACCGATTATATGTAACTCATCTTGCTACCTGTTGTTTATAAAAAATATATTTTATATTCGATATTCTTACGTGACTCACCCAGTCATATGAGCCGAAACGATCCGTAAAACGAATTTGTGTCGTTATATCGTTTGAACGAATCTGCACTAAAACTAAATTTAGGTTCACATCGTACATGCATGATCAGTTGTCAAACGAAAGTACGGTTGATATTCAAATGCATTATGTTTCTCTTTCCGGGATATTGTTTTAGTATGTTGATGCTGCATTAACAAATATAAGTGTATATGAAGTGAAAATACCAACAATAAACAACGGTTGCGATAGACACCCATAAACTGTTAGATGCCCATAATATCACTTTAATCACCGTCGCTTTGAAATTGTTCATTCGCTAGGGAGATGTACACCGGTGTGATTTCATACACACTTTAATGTATTTATTTTTCCTAATCTGGTACTGCGGTTACTGTGACTTAGTATACTTTTAAACCATTTTTGCGAACTTAAACTTGTAATAACATTATCGCTTCATTGTTTTATTTCGTATTGTATTTTGATTTAGTTTAACGACCAACTTGTTATCTGATACATTTATGTGTATAACGATATATAGTTTTATCACTTTCGCTATACAGGTAAGCATTCTATAAAAGGCAGTACACTGGTGTGATGTCAGTTTTTCTTTTGGTTTATTTCCTACGCATGTAATGGGGTAAATTGTATTACGTTCAAGCGACCAACTTGTTATATGTTATATTGTAATATATTAACATATATTCTGTTATCACGCAAGCTAGACACTTTTGCATTAGATATGGAAAAGTACACATGAGTGATATCGTTGTTGTTGTTTTTTTTTTGCTTTTTTTGTACTACGATTATACAAGGGTGTTTTTTATTGAGTTTAAGGACCATATTGTTATATTGTATTAAAAATATAACCGGTAAGTGCTTTATCGATTTGTTATATAACAAGTGAGACTTAGAATAAAATAACGGCGAGGTTTGTCGGTCTGTTTGTTTTTCTTCGTTCTAAGCCTGACATTTTAACACGACTGGGCGCTAACCGATTGTTCTGTTTATCATACGTCTTAGTTTATATTGATTAAAATATCACGACTGGTATATTACATTACTTGAAAAAAGTTCATATTTTCAGTATATGTGGTAATAAAATTTCGCGATGTGAAATCGAAAGTACATCGCGAAAAAAGGTGACATAACGATAAACACACTATAAATAACGCAAGTAGATTGATCATTTTAGATATAAAATATGTACAATTCACTGCGCATGCCCAATTTGCATTCCTGGGTTTACCACGTGACGATGATGATCAATCTACTTGCGTTATTTATAGTTAACTGGTAGATACCTGGTATCTGTACCCAGGAAAATTTATTACCAAATATATTGAAAATATGAAAAATTAACAACTTTTTTCAAGTAATAAAAATACCAGCCGTGTTATTTTAATCAATATAAACTAATAATTTTAACAAATACGGTATTTAGACCATAGATTTTTTCGTCATTCGAGTTTGACGGTCCCTTTAACGTGTTAAGAATAAGGTAATGAGAACATGTGCTTCTTAAAGATTTATGTATTTGTTGTTTTATGTTTTTGCTGTTTGTTGCTTTTTGTGTCTTAATACATTCAATATCTGTACCAACTTATTTGATGTGCTGAATCTGAATCTATGTTTGCACAATCGAATACTTTATAGTTGATTCTCAGTTAAGTGACATATATCCAAACATTGCCTAAAATGCAAATGTCTTGTTTACGTGATAAAAATACAGCAGACAGCGTTATACCATGCATTCATTAATTAAATGGTATGATAGAAAATCATATTTACCTGATATAACAAATTATATCAGGTACCATTGTACAAGGTCAATATAAAAGTAGGGGTAAACTAAATTAATATGTAGAAAAATACATTATGTTATCACTCTCGCTGTACAGTCTCGCATTCAATGAGCAGTACATCGGTGTAATTTCATAATTATCTTTGCTTATTTTCTTCTCTTAAGCTGGTACCGTGGTGGCATGAGTGAGTTTAAGTTTTAATCTTTATTGTAAATTAAAATATAAAATTTGATTAATATCGCACTTGTAATTGGTGTCAAGCGACCAACGTTTTATCTGATATAATGTCATCATTGTCGCTGTACTATTTGGAATTTGATAAGGAACAGAACACTTGAGTGATGTTTTTGAAACTCTAATTTTATTTACTTTCTTGAGCTGGATCTAGCTGTTGCATGTGTAAATATACATTTAAATATCTCTTGAAAACTTAAAATGCAAATGTGGTGGGTGTCAAACATTGTTCTGTATTAAGTTTGATCGCTAAACGTGTAATCTGTGATATGTGAATTTATAAATTTACATTATTTTTTCACTTTCGTTTTAATGTCTTGCATTCGATAATAAGTAGTATTACAAAGTGATATTAAATCTAAATTTGGATTATTTCTTTTTTTAAGCTGGCTCTGGGGGTACCATGAGTGAGTATACATTAAAATAATTTTGCGAATGAAAATTGAAAAATTGATACGTATCACACTTGGTAGTTTATTTAGTTTTCTTGATCAACCTTTGATCCGATATATTTATGAAATCACAGTCGCTTTAAAACTGTTCATTCGCTAAGGAGATGTACACCTGTGTGATCTCATACACACTTTTAGTGTATCTATTTTTCGTAAGCTGGTACTGAGGTTACCGTGACTTAGTGTACTTTAAAACCATTTTTGCGAACTCAAACTTTATAAGATTATCGCTTCATTGTTGTATTTCGTATTGTATTTTGATTTAAATTAACGACCAACTTGTTATTTGATACATGTATGTGTATAACGATATATAGTATTATCCCTTTCGCTATACAGGTAAGCATTCTATAAAAGGCAGTACACTGGTGTGATGTCAGTTTTTCTTTTGGTTTATTTTTTTTTCCTACGCTTGTAATGAGGTAAATTGTATTAAGTTCCAGCGACCAACTTGATATCTGTTATATTGTAATATATAAACATATATTATGTTATCACGCAAGCTAGACACTTTTGCATTAGATAAGGAGCAGTTCACATGAGTGATATCGTTTTGTTTTTTTACTTTGTTTCTTTTCCTACGATTATACAATGGTGTATTTGATTGAGTTTAAGGACCATATTATTATCTTGTATGACGAATATAACAGGTAAGTGCTTTACCGATTTGTTATATAACAAGTGAGACTTAGAATAAAATAACGGCGAGGTTTGTCGGTCTGTTTGTTTTTCTTCGTGCTAAGCCTGGCATTTCGACACGACTGGGCGCTAACCGATTGTTCTGTTTATCATACGTCTACGCACACATTAAAACAATTCTTACGAAAAATCGATAAGACTCTGTCATTTCGTCGATAATTTATATTTTGTATTGTCATTTTTCCACAATTGAGTAATCCGAGTAATACGTCGTATCTCCACACAATGGTTGATAAACAGAGAATAACAGATTAGGTTACAGCCCTAACGTTGTTTTGTAGCCTTTCAAAAGAACGGCGTGGCTTAAAAAGCAGTGGGTTTTTTTCGTGTCGAGCGTGATATATTACACAACGATATGGCATACATGTTGTTTTTTTCTGTTTATCATACCTCTACGTCCACATTGTTAAAGATATAATGAAATATAATCGCTACGACGCTGCATTTCTAGCGGGAATGAATACGATGTTTGGCGTTTAACGTGTTAAGAATAACGTAATGAGCACTTGTGCTTCTTAAAGATTTATGTATTTGTTGTTTTAAGTTTTTGCTGATTATTGCTTTTTGTGTCTTAATATATTCGGTTTCAAATTATATGTTTTGTTGAATCTGATTCTATATTACCAAAAATGATGACTTAGATTTTCCGAGTAATTACTCACCTTCCTATAAATATGACTGATGTAACAACTTGATGTAGACTTTATATATAAAGTATAACATGCAGCGTTATATCAATCATGTATCAATGAGTTTTATGATAAATACACACTTTAAGCTGATATAAAAATCATATCAAACATCTTTGTATAAGATCAATATATACTAAGAGGTATGATAAATTAAAATGTATAAACATACATAATGTTATCAATCTCGCAACGCAATCACACATTCGCTAAGGGGTAGTACAAATGTTTGATGTCATAAATGTTTATACCTTTTTTAAAGAATTGCAAAATTAATGACAAGTGTCAGACTTAATATGTAATTGGATTAAAGCAACTAACTTTTCAATCTGATAAATTTATAGGTATAAGTATTTATAGTAGTATCGGTTTCACTATATAAATATATTATATGTGCTCCTCATCAAATACCAAATTTGTATAGCGAAACCGATACAACTATAAATATTTATACCTATAAATTTATCAGATATATATATAAGTTTATTTATTTTCCTTAGCTGGTACTGGGGGTGCCTCGAGTGAGTATACTTTTATAGATATATATATATAGATATTTTATTGAGTACGTTTTAATCTGTTTATATTTGCGTTGTGTGTATCTTCATTGAACTTCATATTGGTATCATATATTAAGTATTATTCATATATACCAACAGTAAAGACTGTATCAAATCCGCATGAAACGTCGTATCTAGAAACAATGATTTAAATAAACACATACTTACCTTATAAAGCATTTATATCAGATCTCATGTTATCAGATTTATATCGACTGAATGGTACTATAAATTAATATGTATAATCCCACATTATGTTATCACTTTTAATATACAGTCTTACATCATTTAAAAAGCAGTACACCGATGTTTTGTCATAAATACCTTTGTTTTATTTATTTTCTTAAGGTAGTTGTGGGGGCCTTATGATTGAGCATAATTTTTTAATCGTATTTAATATTGAAAATGGATGTGTATCACATTTGGTATTTTATTCGGTTTAACCAAAAATATTTTTATCTCATTAATGTATAGCTGATTAAATAACTGACATTTAATCAATGTCGCTTTTGTAACAAAATATCAATTATAAAATACACTAGCTTACCAATCTTTCATTTGATTAGGAGCAGTACGGTGTGACGACATATATTCATTTCGTTGTGCATTTTCACGTTTGATGGTTTGCTTACCATTAGAGAGGATATTTGTTAAATAAGTTTTAGTGAACACAGATTTTGATTAATCCTAAACTTGTTTTATGATATATTTTTATGTATGAAGGTATATTATTAGATTACTCTCGATTTACAGTTTTGCATTCGCTTAGGGACAGTACTGCGATGTGATGTCATTTATATACTTTACGTGGTTCTTTATTATTTAGCTGTTCTGTCGTTTCATGAGAGAGTGTTCTTTTTACTCATTTATGTGAATTAAAATTGCAAATTTGATGAGTAATTTACCTTGTATTTTATTGAGTTAAAGCGACCAATTTTTATCTGATGTTTATACATTTTTTGTAATTTTATCGTTCTCGCTATACGGTATTTTATTCAATAAAGGTAATCAAACTGTGTAATGTCATATATACTTTCGGTGTCTTTCCTTCCTTTAGCCGGTTCCTTAGCATGGGGTGCTAGTAAGTATAATTTGTATTCACTGTAGTGAATTAACTTGCAGAGATTTGTATCATATCATATCATATTTTGTACTCAATCAAGTTTAAGAGAACGAATTGTTATATCATACTCTAAAATATAATATATGTATACATATATGAATTTCAACAGTTTTACATTCGTTAAGCAGCAATACACTGATTTCATATATATTTTTATTTTTATACGTTTATTTCTTTTCTTTAGCCGGTTCTGTAGCTGGTTCCGTATTGTCAGGTGGCTCGAGTGAGTTTTATTTTAATTTATGTTAGTAAATTAAAATGGAGAATTTGAATTGTAATACCCTTTACGTTTAAGTTTTAATTATCATGATTATGTTTGTTAACGAAATAAAAGTTAATGTGTTTATTTATAATCCGGTCGTTGCGCTCCAATTATTAACATTGTTGCTCTCACATGCAAGATCTTAAAAATATGTTAAAGGTTCTTATGTAGACATTATTTTGAACTACTCTTTGTAAGCCTTGCTGTTTTGTACTGTTTGGGCAATCGGTCACTTGACTTAAATAAAGGACCAACTAATTGTTTTTAATGAAAATTCAATACTGCTCCAGCAGCTGGAGTTTCACTTCTTTATATTGGTTAAACCCTAGTTCCTGACCAATATTGTATGACCGTTTCATTTTCGAAACATTTCGAAATTTCCGACTGGCAGGCTTTTTCAAAATTATTATTTTGCACTGTTTGATACATGTTAACGTTTACACGCAAACTAATTTTTAAAAAATGTGTGTTAACGTTTTTTGATATTAAGGATATTAAGTTATTCTGAAAACTGATTCTTTAATTTTGTTATTTGCATGAAACTGCATCATATTCAGTACGAGAATAAGTGAACATTCGCCTTTATGATATTTAAAACTGATAATGGGCTGCCGTCAATGTATTTATTTTTAATAGCATATTTATGTTATTATTTTGTATCTGTTATTTGTTGAAGTCGGCATACGAGTCTTAGTATTACTTATGCAATACCTCAAGTTTAAATCTATCACATATTGCTAAAACTTGTAAACAGAAAACCATAGCAAACGTGCGCACATATAATAGTACAGATCTGTTGTAATTTAAACCATTAGAACCATTCAATAAAAACCTTTCGATCAACCATGCATTGCCGCGGGAAAAAATGTTAATTCACTTAACGTAATTGAAAAGTTTAATTACTTGTTATCCCTTGTTGCAAATTTAACAGGAATCATAACAGATACATTTTCTGGAGAGAAATGGTTGTTCCAATCATTTCATCTTTTATTAACTGTAAAATACTAAACGCCTACACAATGCATGTCGATACACACAATACCACATTCAAAGCTGCGGTCACCGCAATGGAACGATCAGATTACAGAATTGGGGAGGGAAGGGTTAACCGGATGCCGGGTGCGCCGAACTTCACACTTATCCCGATATTGTTACATACACATCAGCATAAAAAACATTAAGTTCATGGAATTGCAATTTGAACTAACACTCAATTAACGGGAATGTGATTATTGTGTTTTATTTGCAATTGAATTAAAAGCTTACGTTGTAAAACGTATAATCGAATTGTACAAGAAAACGCTCATCGTCAATTTAAATGTTATATAGTCAGTATAGTCGAAATTTGATTGCTCTAAAAGTAGCCAAAGGTCCTACAATTTATGTAGCATGTCTTTACCATCTGCAGTCATGTCAAAATAATTATTGCTGGTAAACAAAAATATTTGTAGACCAACGTTGAAATTAACAGTATACAGCCACACAACCTCGACAAAAAAGCTTCTTGCCACGAACACATTAAAAAGTAAACATTAAGATGTGCATGTTTTATATTGAATTTGACCACTTTATATTTGTGTGGGTAATTTTGAAATTATTTTACTGTTTCATAAGGGACTTTCAGTGCATTTGGTGAAGTCTTCATTTCACTTATTTAAAAGTGTTCTTGCCTGCTAGTATCTCTTTCCTATCAAAAGTCCAACATTATTTAAATTAAACTTAACGCTAGATTAATAATTGCGATTATTTTGTTGTTCCTCTTTCAGTGCGTCCTGCATTAGATGGTATGTAATTTATATTAAAAATTGACCTTGCATAGTGTATATACAGTCATGTGTTGTTGTTTTTTGTTACAATCCAAATAAATGTATAAATACGCTTTCTGATAAAGAGATATTACAATATACATAGAAGTATTACCTCGTGTTTTATCAATTAAATACATTGACACGTTGGCCAATTGCTAAACTATTTTGATTTGGATCTGAGAACGCGTGTATAATTAAGATTAGAAAGGAAATAAGAAAGTGTTAGATATGTGTCTGCCCATGGATTTTATTCTCATATTTTTATTCATTTGAACTGAAAAGTTTGATTTCGATACCGAGGGTTCAAGCAAAAGGGTTGTAACTGATGTTTTTTTTTTTACAGAAATGGACTGTTTTTATTGCGACATACAGGTCTATTGAAATGAAGTTATTTCTTTGAATGCGGAAAAGTTTGTGTCCAGGAGCAGGCTTCTGAAATAAAACTCGTATTCCAAAGTTTTATGTTTAAAGTATTAGCACTCTAATGTCCTTCGTTCATTATGGCCTTACATATCCGTCACTCCGAACGTTTTCGGGGTATGTGCGGAAAAAAACTAATATTCGATAATAACGCTATGAAATACTAAATGTAGGATCCGCGAACTATATAAAATGACAGCAAATGTAGCCGACACAGTACGTGGCAGGTTGGGTCGTTATAAGAAAAAGCAAATTGCCATCACTTAAGAAAAAGGGTAAATATGAGTGTTATTGTCGATCATCATTATGTGACTGTAGTAAATGATTAAAGTCAACTATTGCATGGCAGTAAAGATAATTGTAAGAAAGCGATTCGTGGAATTACAGTCGCCGGGTGGTCGAATTCAAAACGCTTTGTCAATTTAAGTTTTAATAAACAATCAATTCTTATACACTTTTCTGACAAAATGCTTAAGAAAATACAAAATCAGTTTTACAAATACATATTTCATTAAAAAAGTCATTTGTTACATCATATAGTTTCAAAACATATAACTGCCTAGTGCCTACTAAAGTTTAGCGCAAAAAAATCCATGTGTCATGCTTTCGCTTTTAACAGCTTGTTGAAACATATTTGCATTTCAGAAAAAGGTCCAAGCGAGGTATTTTTCAAAGATCTTTTTAGCATGTGAAAGGATATATAATTTTGAAAAAGAATGTTAAAGGACAAGACAATTCTTTTTTTTTTTCACTTAAATGATTAATTTTATATATCTTAAATATTTTAATTGTGACAGGTTTTCCTTCTCCGGAAATAAAAAAAAGGCAGATAGAACTGTTTCTCTTTCACCTCTCGAAATATTTGAACATGCCGAATTTATTAATTTAATGCGAAAACATTGGTAACATTATGGGATGTTAAGTAGGTCTCTAGATTAATGGACATTACTATTATGACGTTGATATTTCATTGAAACTCGGGAGTCTTTTATAGAAAGAAGTTTAATCGTATCGCAAGCACTTGAATTTCTTAATTGAAATTACAGTGTACCATTATAAAAGTTGTTGAAGAAAAATAAAGCCCGAAGGTAAAGCAACAAAGTAGTAAAAAATTATATGTCTCGAAATAATTACCTTTCTTAAATAAACTGAAACGTATTCGTTGGATTGTTTAAATTTAATATTTAGCAATTTTGTTTGCTTTCAGTGTCTTAATTTTTTTAATATATAATTAACGTTTTCGTTTCTAATTTAATGGATGAGGTTGAAATAACATGCATTGCACTGCAAAATGTCATAAATTATGTATTTTCTACTTAATTATTAAACATGTAACATTTATATGTGTCTTCGCTGTTTATATTATATCAATTTATTACACTATTCAAGTAATACTCAGATGAATCACACACATTTGCACTTAATTTTGGTTAAATATGTATTTGATTTACTGTCCATAATTTGTAACATAAGTCTGTATTCTTAGCGCATAATCAAAAGCAAGACAACCCAATTAGGTTAAATGTAAATAAATATGGGGGTCACTGCTTATTCTATTGTTGTTTTTTAATGATAAGCATTCACATTTTTTTGAAATTGTAAATCAATAAAATAAATCCTCTAAAAACACTGTTTTGTACTTATTTCTTGATTACTTTAACACAGATATGTTCTTTATTGTTATTGTTTTGGTATTGTTAGCTTTGCAGATAGGTCAACTTCTAAGGGACAAGTTTCCGGAGACATGGATATGGGAAAAACACATTGTTGGGTATGAATTTGTTTAGAATAATAAATAAAGCTTCAACGTAAAATCATCATAAGAATCATGAACATGTATAATTAACCGAAATGATTTTACACTCTAAACAATAAATGTTTGGAGAAACAATTTTCTGTAATATGCCAAAAAGACTTGGGAATAATAACACTATACAAACAAAAATATTGTTTGTTTGTTTTTCTCTCGGTATATGTATCACAGAAATGATGTTGATAAAGTGAACATATTATGTTAAAATTATTATACTTATATTATTAATTTAATGCTCATTAAAATGTGCTTCTTCGATTTGTTGAAAGCAAACAAATTCACGAAAAGGGCAATCGTGATAGAAGTTTAGCAACATTAACTATGCTTAACAGTACAAGTTATAAACTATGCGTTACTATAATCCATGCATGTCATATCTGCATTGAGATCAGTACAAGATAAAATCGAGTTGAAAGCACCTTCGTAAAACATATGCTGCATATAACAGCCTATAACAGAGTATGGACCTTATTATGAATAACCTGTTAGGACTTCATATGTGTTAAGAATACTTCAGGCGATGTAGTATTAGTGGCATAAGCTGTATATTAAGTTATTGTAATCCTTTTCGGACGTAGGAAGCATCGGTTATTCTATATCGAAGTACACTTAAAATATATTAATCACATCAGTTTTAGTGTTTTACAGAGTATCCGGAGAATTACATATAACAAAGCAATTGCCGGATTCGATCACTTCATGGAATACCACCGTTTTCGCAACAAACTATGCAACAGGATTCGGAATAGCTGATAATATTTCGAAGGTTTGTTTGTATGTAAATGATAAAATTTGTGCTTGATTAATCTCTTAAAAAGTTTAATTCTTTAGTTTGGTTACTGTAATCGACAGTGTTTTTTTGTTGGTTCACTTATAAAATCTATGCAATAATTGTTTCTTTAAATATTTATTAGAAATTTTCGAGCATGAACTCAATACTGTTTTAGCATGCATCGAGTTTCAAACACATTTGCAGCAGCATTGTAAAAATTCATGTCAAACGCAAAAATTAACGCCCTATATCCAGTGACATTCCTTAATACACTCCATACGAAATATTTTGTCGGAAGCATAACAAAGTCAAATGTTGTGTGCTTTTAAATAACTTGGCAAACATGATCAACAAATTGAAAAATTGTGCCAAGAGCAAACGAATTTCAATGTCGATGCAAAAGATTAATGTTGCATCTTAATCTTATCCGGATACTATAATATTGGTATGCATTATGGATCGGAGTTTGGTCGAATACAGGAATCGAGTCCAATGTAGCGTTCAAATAATCAAATTGAAGAAATAAATATTATATTGCCCAGAACATTGTTTATTTTGAGTGATAATTCGATTTTCAAATTATGCATCAGCGGCTACAATAATAATGTAACTTTATGGCATGTGCACATGTAAACAAAGTGAAATTTAAACTTCATACATATTGTCAAAGTGATATTTCATGGCAAAATATTTCCATTCAAAATTCTATCATCCTTAGAAGACAATTCTCAACTGTTCACACTCATACTAATGCATGTCTCTTCCAAGTGTCAGTCTGTTGGTCCCATTCCACATATAATGGATAACTGTCCAAGACATGTACAGAAAATGTTATCGTACATAAAGAGATGTTTAACTGATGTGGAAAAAAGTGTCGCAAACCTCAAAAAAATGAAAAATGCAAAAAGACACATATAGTCTAATAACCATTGTTAATAATTCTTGTGAGTAGTATGTCTTAATTTTAGAATCAGTGGCATCATTAGCTTTATCACATTACCACCAAAAGCGGCTATTGTTATACAAATTAAATGACCACATACTGTTATGTTATAGTGCTGGTTAAGTTCATGTTAACATTTTTCTTCAAGTTTGAATTGAAGTATCAAACCATTTATTCTTGGTAAAAACGTTATGTTGTATTCCAAAACATATTTTTCAAAATTGTTAGGTGACTGTTAAGAAGTCTTTTTTCATTACTATGGATCTGCCCGACACGATTGTTCAAGGGGAGGAATGTCTTCTCCAAATAACAGTTTTCAATTACTTGCCGGAGCGTCAAGAGGTGAGTTCCAAAATGGATGGCGGTTTCGTGTTGTTTTATTTAGAAATCTGAATAATATATAATTCACATGGTTTAAAGTAAATTGAAGCGTCTAAAATAGTACATAAATAATATAATATACATTCCTTTATAAATGAGTATCACACATTGTTTTGCAGGTGGTTATATCAGTTCAACACTCAGATGATATACATCAAACAATCCCAACTGCAACAGTGGTATGTTAATCTGATGCTCAATTTATTGTTTTACATAGAAAATACCGACAAAATACGTTTTGTAATTTTGAATAGTTTGATCTTACTTTTCTTCAAGGATGCTATAGTGAAATCAAACAACATTTATACAAAATGCATAATACCATTAACAAGCTTGACAAGAATGTATTTATTTTACCTAAAATTCCGGATTAACATGTAATCGTCTTCCCTTTGAGATAGTACACTTGAAATCTTTTCTAACGCAACATGTTTAAAAATCAATACTGTTCCCCTTTTTTGAACGGATTTTGTTCAAATTAGTCAGAATAATTCAACACACACACATATTTGAATTGGTCAATACAAACATTTAAAACTTAACAAATTAAAAATATCTCTAATTAAGTATCATTGAAGACGATGGATGCTCCCCTCGTTTGACCTTGAGACAATCTATTATTACCCTCGGTGACCTTGACCTTGACCCAAGTGACATCAAACCTCATCAAAAGGTAGAGGTCCATGCAAGGTACCTACATGCAAAATATGTAAGAGATCGGTAACATATTGAAGGCGCTTTGAGAAACTGTCACAAAAGTGTGACGGAAAATCTATTTTTAGCATCGATGACCTTTACCTTGACGCCAGTGACCTCACACCTTATCAAAAGGTAGAGGTCCATGCAAAGTACCTACATGCCAAATATGTAAGAGATCGGTAAAATATTGAAGGCGCTATGAGAAACTTTAACAAAAGTGGGACGAAAGGAAGGAAGTAAGGAAGGAAATAAGGAAGGAAGTAAGGAAGGACAAACTGGCAACTATATGCTCCACCAAAAATGTTCGGGGAGCATAAAAAGATAAATTCTCAGAAATGTAAAGCGTAAATAACAGCAATGTGAAAAGTAAAAAGCATAAACTTGCACGTCTAAATCACTGACCGTCCCGCAACATGACAATGGAGCGGTTGCGCTCCTTAATATTAATTCGAGCGATTTTGTTTTAATGCCCTCGGTAGGATCGCATAGATCAGTCGCACTGTCAGTCTGTCAGTCAATGTGTCCGCCAGTGCGTCCTTCCTGAATCCTAATAAACGCTTTCAGATATTGACCTGAATGTTGATGTGTGAGTCTACTTACATGATTTACAAATCAAGTTTTAATTTCGATCCGATCCATTGATTTGTGACAAAGTAATTGGCCTTGGACTTAACAATTTTCTCTAAAAAGCTGCTGGGCGGCTTTAAAGTGTAGTACAGGTCATTGCGCTTCACAAGCACAGCTGTTGTTCGAATTCATTCAATGTTTTCCCGGGTTTAGAGCCCACCTAGAATGATGACATTTAAATGAAATAAAAATATATCGCGTTGCAGGTACAACCAAATGAAGGTCATTCTACCTTTGTTCGATTGACTCCTAATATAACTGGCGATGTCAACATCACTGTAAGGGCAAAGGCTGGGGACTTTTTCACGACGGTCGCCTATGACTCACTTCAAAAAACCTTACGCGTGCGGGTATAAATTTATACTGTTTTTATTTCTCTTTTGATATACACATTTTGCATCTAAATATGTAATCTTTCTGTTGTATTGCATTTGGTTTAAAATTGTGTAATATATAATCGTTTCACTTTTCAGCCAAATGGTGTGCACATGACCGAAAATCAACAGCATTTGATACATGTGCACCCAACATCTTCAAATTATAACAAGTCTGTCTCACTGGCCAAACCGAACAATATTGTACCTGGAACGGAAAGATTAATTCACTTAAAGATAACAGGTAATCTTGCTCATTACACAATGAGTTTGACACCATTTATATTGTTTTAAAATATTCGAATGTGACGATAAAACATTTTATTTAATGGGTTGTTTATCTTTTTCCCTAAAATGTCATCAAAGCATCTGAATGTATATTTCTTAACTTATATTACTAATGTATATTTCTTTACTTATATGACTTCAACAAAATACATTGTATACAATGATGTGAAGTTTTATTTTAAAAAGGATTGTTTCAGGGGATTTTATGGTTCCAAGCATTGACGGTTTGCAAAATCTAATAAATAGACCATCTGGTTGTGGCGAACAAAACATGGTCAATTTTGCACCTGATGTATTCATTTCGAAGTATTTGAAAACAGTAAACAAGTTCACACCTCTTTTAAAAAAAACGGTGATTGAACATTTGGAATTCGGTAAAGATATTAGAAAAGTGTAGTTAGATATGTTTTGA
The DNA here is from genome assembly GCF_020536995.1 of Dreissena polymorpha. Taxonomy (NCBI): domain Eukaryota; kingdom Metazoa; phylum Mollusca; class Bivalvia; order Myida; family Dreissenidae; genus Dreissena; species Dreissena polymorpha. The sequence goes on along the minus strand of NC_068370.1, from coordinate 8,422,748 downwards.
TTAATGTAGTAGCTTTTTATTGATTCCTCTGAACATATTCCCTTTATTGACGCTTCGACATCGCCCCTGTAATAAACTAACAACCAAATATACTTTAACTACATTTTAACTTCTCTTAAAACCACATATACAAGAAAAATAATATTTTCTTCAATGTCAAATGTATTTTTTTTAAATTCATAAATGATGTTTAATAAAATTGCATCAAAATCATAAAATCGTTTAAATGTTTTTAATATGTGTGTTTATTTATTTAAAACCCAATAGCATTTGAATGTGCATATCACATCCGAAGTAATAATTTGAACAAGATTCGTAACATAAGAAATCCGAAGTATAAAATCTATAGTATAAGCCGAGCAAGTATTGTTTATATTTTTAGCTGTGCACGGTGTTCTATAGAAGCATTTTTACTTGTGTTTTTCTTTTACAACATTATTTAATAGGGTATCAGAATGAGCTCCGAAATAAACATTCGGATGGTTCCTTCAGTGCATTTGGGAACAGCGACCGTTCAGGCAGTACCTGGTATTTGAATTTTAAATATAGCAACACCAGAAACTTTATTAGACATAAATTAATACTGTTTTCACTACTTATATAACAGAATACAAATTAAATAAACAATAAAATGATTATAACTGGGATCACAGTCCTGGAACTGTAAATGGGGCTTAAACTGGGTAGAAGGCAGACATTGATACTCGTCATGACAAAAAATAAACTTTCGTCGAAGATGAAAGTAAACTTTTTTTAAACGCATTAGTTCTATAGATGTTATATATTATTCTATAATGTTTAACCAGGCTCACAGCTTTTGTAATGAAGTGTTTTGGACTTGCAAGATCGATGATAATGATTGATGACAATATTATCAAAGAAGGCATAAATTGGCTTTTGGACAAACAGAAAACAGACGGATCTTTCGACGAACCTGGTCGTGTGATTCATACGAATATGCAGGTAATCTATTTTAAATGGGTACAGTATAAAGTTATCTATAAGGTGTAATATACATATGGGAATTGAAATATTTTAAAATAAACTTTGGCTAAAACAATCAATACAAATATATATTAATGATGTCCGTTATTTTAACAAAGGACACGTTTCAAAAAGGTGTACAATCACTTAAAGGGGCCTTTTCACAGATTTTGGCATTTTTTAACTTATTCATTAAATGCTTTATATTGATAAATATAAACATTGGATCGTAAAAGCTTCAGTAAAAAATCAAGAATAAAATCAAAAAAGGAAAAGAACATTGCCCGGAGCAGGTTTCGAACCAGTGACCCTGGAGTCCTGCCAGAGTCCTGAAGTAAAAACGCTTTAGCCTACTGAGCTATTCCGCCGAGTACACAAACTGAACGTATTTTATACCTTATATAAGCAATCTTCGTAGTTTCACAAAATTTAACGACAAAAACAGAACTCTCCGAATTATTCAATCGTTTCGCGTTGCAACGCTTTATAATTTTGAGGTTTTAAAATCGTCAAAAGATGCATATTATGGCTATATTAGACCATGGTAAATGTTCAGTATTACTGTTTCCTCACAAATATCATAACTAAAACGAAAATTTGCGAATCTGAAACAACTTTTTTCAATTTTGTCAATTTACCAAAGCGTGAAAAGATCCCTTTAAAGGGACTGTCGACCACGACGACGTAGACAAGAAAAGTTGTAAAATACCGTATTTTTTTACAATTATTAGTTTATATTGATTAAAATAATACGACTGGTATATAGCATTACATAAAAAAAATTGTTAAGTTTTCATATTTTCAGTAGAATTAGTAATAAATTTTACTGGGTATGTCTACCAGGTAACTACCAGTTTACTATAAATAACGCCCGTAGATTGATCATCATCGTCACATGGTCAACCCAGGAATGCAAATTGTGCATGCGTAGTGAATTGCATATATTTAATATAGAAAATGATCACTCTACTAGCGTTATTTATAGTGTGTATATCGTTATGTCACCTATTTTCGCGATGTACTTTCGATTTCACATCGGGAAATTATATTACCAAATATAGTGAAAATATTACCTTTTTTTAAGTAATGTAATATACCAGTCGTGATATTTTAATCAATATAAACTAATAATTGTAAAAAAAATACGGTATTTTACAACTTTTTTTTTCGTCATTCGTGGTTGTCAGTCCCTTTAAGTCGAAGTGGTCTATAAACATTTTAAATATTAAATGATTTGCTAATTTTTATTTTCTATTCTTACATTATAACTAAATGCAAGTGATGTTGTGCATAACGTAGTTTCTTTTGTGTGGCTTAGTTTAGCTCATGGCTGCAAATATCATTGATTATTGTATTATGTTATAACAAAACCTTCCGGACACTAACAAACACCGCATCTATTCCTTTAATTTATATTTGTAGTCTGGTACTGGACATGGCGCTGCCCTGACTGCGTTTATTATGATATCCCTGCTTGAGAACCGCGATTCATATTCAGCAGCGGTAATGTTTTTATAATGTTGGTAATTTCATTGACTTGTACAAAGAGATCCATTTATTTTAATGATAAAATGGGGTCAATATAATAGTTATTATTTCAACACAAGTAAAATAATGCTAAGCGTGATATAACATGCTTATAAATTATTCATTAACAGTTATTATTCATTTTGTAACTAGAATCAGTTTAAATCATCAATTAACATTAACAAGATATTAACCATATACATATCCACCATGACATGTTAAATTCAAATCTGTAAGTTAGAACATTGTTTGTGTTGTATTTCAGCAGCATATTTTAAAAGCACGTAGGAAAGAACAAATTGTCTGTGTTGCATTTCAATGAATGTTTATTGCAAGGGTTATAACACAATCAACATTTAGACTTGGCCATCTTTAAAAAAAGTATATATGCTGCGCTAAAATCAGCCAAATTAACATACTAATTAAAAACAAGCTTTTCTTTTTCATCAGCAGTTTTTAAACAAAGTGTTTTTATTTCATCAACACATAAGGAATCGTACACACTGATATAAATAACTGTACAGAACAGCAAACAGTGTTATGATGGCCTAATAATTTAACCCATTATCTTTGAAAACAACAAAAAATCAAAGACAATTCAAATAAAAAATCAGGCAAACTTCTTAAACTATAACAGGAAATGGTATACGTAGATACATAACTTGTCATTGACCCGCTGTGATGCAAATATTTCTCTTTTCATAATAAGAGGTACTAAAAACATAAATACACGAAAACATGCCAGGCTATACATATTTTACACTCCCGTTTTATTTTTATTGGTTTTAATGAGAAAAGTAAGTCATGAAGAGTAATATTATTTAAGATTAAACACTTTAGATCTCCCTCAAAGTCGCTAGGTACTCAAAAAGAGCCCTGCACTCTATGCGAAAAAAGAAGATTTGCTGAATTCACACATTCTGAAAAAAAACTCAGGAGGTTCCTGGACAATATTGGGTTACGGCAATAATTTATGTTTGATTTTAATATCATCTATTAAAGGATATTTAACTAAACTTAGCCTTGTTCGTTTAACATTTTGATGTGTCTGCTCATTTGGCTATGTCACTGCAACACTCTTTTGCAATTTATATTTTATACTGTTTATCAGTTTAATAAGAATGCGAACCACAATAAATATCACACACTACAAGTGTATGTAATGTAAACCTGTTACAAAGTTTTGAGTAGGGCATAAAAATTTATATTACCAAATACAACTCCATACACTATGTGCTTTTGACAATTTTCTGTGACACTCTGATAAATTGTATTAAGGCGTTTAAGTACAATATCAGTTTCATGAAGAAGTATAATATTTCTTAGCAATGGCGATGACATAATTATTGAGCGATCTTTTATCATATCAGGGAAAAACTTTGAATAAATGACATTGTGCATGATATGATAAAATACATTGCACTGGTACTATTATTTCAATACGACCGCTGCCACGTACTCTGCAATATAAAGTAATTAACTCAGTTAATTCTTACATAAAAATGACAGTTCTAAATCATCGCAAAAAGGAATTAAGGAAGCTGCAAATTTTTAACTACTTATATTTACGATGGTAGGGTATCAAATGTATTACCATGGGCATTCTAGAGAATAGACATGTTAAAAGCTCTGTTACAAACTTTGTGTCCTAAAGATACGTAAAACATTAATAAATATCATGTACTTGTAGACTGCATTATTGCGGGAACATACTTTCCTTTCACATCTGAGTGTTCTCAAAGCGAAGCAAACAAAACGGTTCAGGATTTCGGCACCATTGTTTGAAGGCTGAACAGAAATAATTGTTCATTTGTATCAGATAAGACCGACAACAAATTTCTACCGATGAGCACAAACCACCTAAATACTTGTAATATATTTACAATGAATGTATTGAAAAACGAGCGATATTACCTAAAATGCCATCAATAGCTGGAGACAAAAGATAGTTATATGCAATCTATAATTCATGATTCAATATGTTGTTCAGCAAGTGTAAAATATAATTGAGGCAAAGTTAGAAATATACTTTACATACATACATTTAAATTTATTTGCTACAAATTTTGTTGATTTTCACTATATCATTCACCATTCCCAATATTAAATAATGGCTTATTTACAACTTGGTAGGAACAAGCATTTGCTTGAGAGTAATTCTCATTACTTTTTTAAATTTTAACACAGTTTTATATACTAATTAAATTTAAGATTTATACTATTTGGACATGTTTAGAATTTTGTTAAGACAAATACATTTACTTCATTAATGAAATTTAACTCCATTTAACTCTTAATTTAATGGGGAACTATTTAAATATGTTATAAATGTGCATATGGATACTAATTGTACCTTTTGTTGTCAATCGGTCCGTGTATTGCTATAAACGAGATCTTATTCTTATTTAAATGGAAACAAAATGAAACAAAATTATTTTAGTGTTTGAAAGTAATCAGTTTATATAATTTGGATTTTAATTTTGATATTGTAGTTTTCTTCGATGGTAATATTCCTGAGCATCTACCTTATGGAATTTATGTCTTGAATTTAGTTCGATACGCTAGTACTAGTTTAACTTCATGAGTAAAAGATTTCAATAAACGTAATCTCGTGCTGACTTAACATTTGTTTAAAGAGGCTTTGTATGCCCCCAGATCGAATGATCGGGGGTATATTGTTTTTTTTTTGTCTGTCTGTCTGTCTGTCCGTCTGTCTGTCTGTCTGTCTGTCTGTCTGTCTGTCTGTCTGTCTGTCTGTCTGTCTGTCTGTCTGTCTGTCTGTCTGTCTGTCTGTCTGTCTGTCTGTCTGTCTGTCTGTCTGTCTGTCTGTCTGTATGTATGTCTGTCTGTCTGTATGTCTGTCTGTTTGTCTGTCTGTCTGTCTGTCTGTCTGTCTGTCTGTCTGTCTGTCTGTCTGTCTGTCTGTCTGTCTGTCTGTCTGTCTGTCTGTCTGTCTGTCTGTCTGTCTGTCTGTATGTATGTGTGTCGGTATGTCTGTCTGTCTGTATGTCTGTCTGTATGTCTGTCATTGTATGTGTGTGTCCCAAAACTTTAACCTTGGCCATAACTTTTGCAATATTGAAGATAGCATGTTGATGTTTGGCATGCATGTGTATCTCATCGAGTTGCACATTTTGAGTGGTGAAAGGTCAAGGTCATCCATCAAGGGCAAAGGTCATTTTTTCTAAAATAGCTGCCGTGCGGCTTCAAAGCGCAGTAAGGGGCATTGTGTTTCACAAACACAGCTCTTGTTCACATTGATTTTCATAATAAATTAGCCCAATGCTACACTAAATATTGTAGTTTAGTTTACAAATACAGTGTGCCCTTGACATGGAATGTAAGTAATGGAATATCAAACCAACATGCCATTGAATACGTCCGCAAATGTGAAAATGTAATAGTGAATAAAAACATAATTAATTGTTGCACTTTTTTTTCTTATAAAGAGGATGAAATGCGTTGACATTGAAAACAACATGATTGTGTTTTCTGACTGCGAATTTATTCCATAATTACCAGTTTGGTATAAACTGTGCACTGTACATACAGTCCGCATACATTTCGCAAATTCTTATAATTCTGAATACCTTCCTGATAGAAACTAGTCTTAAGTAAATAGAATATGTAGCTTTTAAGTGCAGTATGTTTAAAATTATTACGTCATCAGATTTCAAGTCGTAACTGAATACATTTACCTCAGATATTTCTTGCTTAGATTCTTTAAAGATAATGAATATTGAATGTTGTACTATTGTTATTATAACTGGCTTAAATAATTTTATTTCTTTGATACTTTTTAACCTGTACTATTTTATTTGGCTAAAGCTAGACAAACGCAACCAAGATTTGTTTTTTTGCGTTTTAAAACCTTATCTTGGCTTCTTCCTTAATAACAAGACGATGATCTGAATGTAAATAATGCTATTTTCTTATGTTTTTTTATTAAAGACATCACTATTCATGATAATTTTGTTGAAACATGTGTATGTTTTCCTAAGTTTTGACTTAAAAGAATGTTGAAACTTGACGAGGACTTATATAATATACTTAAATCTCAATTAACTAAAAATTGTTTCACTGTAATACCCCGAAATAACATTTTTTTTACAATTTTTATTTTACCTTTCATATAAGTTACCTTTACGAAGTTAAATGCCCGCACTATAACCTTATTGATGCGCAGTAATTGGGTCAAGATTCAAACGCTATTTGTAATTTCAATTAATTAATTTTAAACATAATATGTAGCTGTTACTGTCGGTACCAACAGGAACAAGCAAATTCGTTGAATTTGTATCCCCCGCCAATATACTTCTGGACACAAAAGTGTTATATTTGACGCTCAAAAAAGCATTTTTTCAAGATGCAAAGGGCCATAACTCCGTTATTAACAGATGGTGTACAATGCGATTTGGCGTGGATCATCCTCTTATTCATATGTATACTGATACCAAGTCTCAATGAAATCCGCCAAAGCACTTCCAAGATATGGCTCCGGACAGACGGACGGACGGACGGAAAGACAGACAGACGGACGGACGGACAAAGCCAAAATAATATCCCTCCGCCTATGGCGGGGGATAATAACGACTATGACCATCTTTATCTTACTCGTCTTGTTTTCCGTTGTGTCTTTGTGCGTCTGTTTCTTTGTTAGCAGAATCTCAAATGGTCACTAAACTGATTAATATGTACGTGATGAAGAGTTTTCTGAAAGGGATAACTGTCTATTTCTAAAAGGGAAAACTGCCTATTTCTGATACATGATAAAAAAAACTTGTTACATACTACGACATCACCAGTTGTGATTGTATTCTACATGACTTTGAAAAACTCTAAACAAATCAATTATTGAGGCTACTTTCTTTCGGCATTGAATCGTCATGAAATTTTCTCTAATTTGTACGGATGTTATTCACTCATAATGCGCTAAGTCTCAAGCAGTACCAACGTCATATATATATATATACTCATTCAACATAAATAAGTATATTCATGTTATCTTAATTATATGTGGGATGGTGGTTATTACAGCAATCCAGAATGAATACGTCAGCGTTGAAGAGTATGGCTTACTTGGAAACACAGCTCAGCACCATTCACGATGCATATACGCTTGCAATAACGTGTTACGGACTGGTATTGACAAGAAGTTCCCAAAGTTCTATGTGCTTTACCAAACTCCAAGCTGCTTCAAGTATAGATGGTATTAATGTAAATAAAATAGATACTCTGACGCGAATAGATGTTTTTTAATATCATTGCTAAACAGAAATTTTACAAACTCTTCATATGTATATTTTTACTATCTACATTGTATATGCAATTACATTTCCAATCATTGTTAACGAAATTGGAGGGAATCACTTCATCAAAATATGACGAGTCTCACCTAAAACGGCTACCTCAGCTAATAAATAAACAAATAAAGAGCAGTTGAAGCAGCTAATGCATTTAATTTTTGTTAATTATAAGCCTTATACATCGAGAGCTTACTAGTGATATATTAAGATTACCAAATGCATCCTACATTTAGAGACCACCTCAACACATTTTAGTTCGTGCTAATTCTTATGGCAGAGTTAACAAACGATAATTATTTGTGCATGAAATTTTAGTCAAAACAGCAGACCGATGTTAAAACTGAAACTTGAGTGATTATATACATGTCGTAGACAAACATCATTGTGTGATATTAATTAATTCAATTTTTCAAGAATAGTATGGCTATTCTTCAATGTTTCCGAAAATGGTGGAAATTTGTCCTATCTATCATGAATAAAGTTAGTTAATACGTCACTCTGGGTCGTCCCTTAGGCGAAAAAGGATCTCAATTACTTTGAAAAACACACACGCACTCATCAACACTGGTGCGCAATCAGATTCATGAATTATAACATATAAAAAAATCTAACTTGATTAGAATCACTTTTAGAAAAAAGCTTTCCAATTTGATTAGAATCGTTTTTAGGTAAAGCTTTCCAATTGTGACATATATAACTTAGCATGGATATTAACTTATTTTCGTGGATTTTATCTTTAAACAAAAACATCCGTCTCTGAACCCCCTAATCTCAAATGAATACCACATGTACCATTGGAGAGTGCATAATGTCGTTCATAAGATATAAACAAAATTGAACTGTCGGAGCAAAAAATACACAACCTGTTTGAATTAAAAAACTATTGTGTGGTTCTTGTTATAATTGATGACGTGATTCCATCTACGTAAACTATTGAATGCCAAAGCAAAGCAATATCTTTTTGCAACCATGGATACCGTTTTCTTAACCCATAATTACTTATAATAGTTTATTCAAGTGTTGTTGGTGTTTAAGGAGAGTTAACTTATTGGACCAGCGGTGGTCGAGTGAAAAGGTCAGGAGTTCTACACACAAGGGCTCCTGCCCAAGATATCGAGTCAACGGCATATGCTCTATTGACCTATATCGAAATGAATAAAATGGCAGAGGCTTTCAGTATTGTTAAATGGCTGGTCTCTCAACGGAATCCTTCTGGAGGATTTCAGTCAACTCAAGTAAGACATTTTTCACTTGGAAATGATCAGCAGAGTCATCTTATACACGTCAACAAGTACCCAATAACTCATAAACGCACTCAACACATGTGTTTAGATTCATACTTGATCTACAAGGAACTCAAATTATTAACATTCCGGTTTTGCAATTATAGCATGTTTATCAAAATATAATTATGAAATGAATTTTATAATATGGCTCCAGCTATATGTACGTCATATTTTTGTCATGTATTTGCCGTTAAGATAATATAATGTGTTTACTTTAACAGGACACCGTTGTTTCTCTTCAAGCATTGGCAAGGTTTTCTGAATTATCTACAATCGGCCCACATCAGACACCAAACTACAATGTACATTTTGTTGGCATTGGAAACGGTTTTAATCATCAGTATGACGTAACTCTTGGCAATTACGATGTTACGCATACTGTACCGGTAAGAGCGATTTGACAAAAACTTATTTGACGGTTCATGTTAATTAATGTTATTTTTAATTACAAATTGTTCTTTAATTTGAATACAAGCTGTCACAGTTTTCGAACTCAATTAAACGCTTGATTAAGGAAAATAATAAGCTGATATTATAAGATGTGTATTTTTGTTAATATTTATTGATAAAAGCACAATAACATTTTAAAGTAAATAATATAAAAGACATTCACTGGTATAAAATGATAATGCTTATGTCGTGATTAGCAATTCATAGAACAAGAAGTAGTCACGTACTTACACAAAGCGGTGACCAGAGTTTGAATCGCAATTGGTCAAATAAAGATTATTCCAGTTAGTTGAATTTATGTTCTGCATAAGGTGTATGTAAGTCACGCAGGTTCGAAGTCAATCACACGTTTGAAGGTCGAACATTGGAGTCTCAAATTTTATTCGTTCCATATCTGCTATGCTAGGTTAGAATTTTCGTGTAATTTGGTTCAAATTTGCTTCTGTCAGATTCAGAAGACATTATCCAGTAACGCCAACTCAATCCCTAATGTTATTGAATGATTAAGACTGTACCTTCATGTTCGTTCGTTCTCTTTGCCCTTTCAAGAATTTTAAAGAAACCAACCTTTAAATGATCACAATGAGGATGTCGCTCTCTTTGTATATGCCTTATTGCATTCGTTTTGCTTAAAATAATTTTAGATTCCTGACAGCCTAGACAGTCTTAGCATCTCCGCAACCGGACACGGAGTTGCTGTCGTCGATGTTTGTATTATTTGCTCTTTTAATTTACAATTTTTTCGTTATATTTATCAGATATTCTGGCTCATTTTTAACATAAATACAAACAAACGATTATTCATAAGAAAAGCTCTCAGCTTACATTTATATTTGACAAAAAAGGCCTATTATCAAAGTTATTGATATGCGTTAATTATTTTTTCAGAGATCACAGTCAATGTTCGGTCCAATAACATACTAACAAAAAGTCAATCAGATCAGTAAACGTTTATAATTTTTGCTCATCTGTTGTTGCCGCTTTATATATTGGAAAACAACTAAAAGTAGTATTTTTATCTTGTATACTTGAGTTATATCGTTTATATAGTAGTCAGGCGAATGAATCACACATTTAAAGTACACCATGTTAAGACGAACGGAAACACTGTTTGAAGATAGTTATAACGTTTTATTATTTGAATTTTCTTTTGTATGGTATGTCTGTCTGATGTCGGTTTCAAAGTTCCTGGTTAACATAAAAGTGGCAATTTGAAAATGTTATAACTATAAATCATGTAAATTATGATAGTATTCAAACTGGCGTCGTGTGCGAAAATGAGACCATATAGACGATAATAATTTATGATTAACCTGATTGTTTTTGTTTTAAATGAAAAGGTCATTATGTCTTACTACGTGCAAGGATCAACAAGCAGCAACTTTATCGAGGTGACTGCTCCGGTATCTAGCGAATCCATCAACAGCGTAACGATCGATCCATGCGTTCGGTACCGTATAATAGCCAAATATTTTCAACAAATAATTTTCAAAATTGAATTATTATATTCGTTTTCAAGCGTTATTGTTTCATACTTTTTCAATACAGTAACACGTAAGAATGAATAAAAGAGGCTCTTTACGTAGATCGCTGAGCTTGTGTGTTTTATAGATGGATCGGGCCAACAGCTAGCGGCATGATACTTGTTGAAATAGAAATGATAACAGGTGATGTTCAACTTAAACTTTTAAAAAACAAAATGATATGATATAATCATATTTTAATTTAGCTATAACAAAAAATGTACGTTTCATTTACAAATGCATGTGGAATTATTTTAAGAATTTACAATAAAATAGTTTAACGCCCACGCAGAAAAGGCGTTGTTAAAAGGGTTGATGCTAAGGTGCTACTAATAATAATGTCACAATATAGTAATTTACATGCGAAACATATACAATTTTAATGAACTATTTATTTCAGGATTTAGGCATAACGTTGACGTTCTTGGAAGTCAACCAAAAATAAAACGATATGAGGCGAACGGCAAAAGTCTGGCACTTTACTTCGACGCGGTCGGTATTTTATTTTTACAGACGAATGTTGCATATGCTACTTTATTTAAGCATTACAATGATAAATAAATATTGACTAACGAAAACATGTTTTTAGTAATAAAATGTTTTGTGTAATTCATTTAAAGCTGGACACAGGGAACCAACACTGTGTGAAGGTGACTATGGAACGTTCAGATCCAGTTGTGAAAAGCCAGGCATGTCACGTCGTCGCGTATGACTACTATGAACCAAGTAATAAATTTTGTAACAAGTATAATAACTTCTTACTTGAAGTTCAAACTTGTAACACAGATGATTAAACATGAAACAAAATGAATGATCATTCGACTATAAATAACGCATAAATAGTTGTCCAAAATCATAGTTTTATTTAACGGCATATATAATCACCGCAATAAACATAAAACATATATAACGATTGATGCTAAATCAATATCACAATAATTGTGCTTAACTGACATCATGCGGCCGATATAACAATTAAACATGGGTATCAACTCAAATGGGAAAATGCGTATAGGCCAAAGTGTCATGTTATCATGCCTCTTGTTGTGTATGTGTCATGCAATTACATAATTGCCATGTGTCAGTTTGCTCGTTACTTTTCCACTGCAGCTCACCAGGCGGTCACGGTGTACGAGTCGGGTATATTGAAGCGGTCCACCGTTTGCGATATCTGTCCTCTTTGCACGTGGTGCCACGGAGCACACCAGAGTGTGGTAACGTCAACGGCTATTTTGTTAAATACCAACCTAAATGTTATCCTATAATTTCAGTAAATATGTTCATGTTTATTCATATAAATAATCAGGTCGATGATTTTATTAACATTGTTTTACCAAAAGTTTTTTTAAGAACCATTACAATGGTTAAATTCATTCAAATGTATGGCGTGCGATTATGAAAATTTATAAGATATTAATAATTATATTGTCACAATATGAACGGTTCAGTTCAAAATACTCATTATTCGTTCAACCAGTAGTTTTTTTACATATATTGTCGGCCTAGTTGAATCTAACATTTGCCTATTCTACATATATTTCAAACAGTTTATTAGAATTTATGAAGAAGCGAATCGAAATTTGAATAATATGTACAGCGGTTATTGCTTCGTGAACACTAATTAAACTTATAAGTTAAAATCTGAACTTATTCTTCGTTTTAACAGCATATTTTATTTATAAAGTCATAGTGCACGTATTTAAATTATGTCAACAAGAATTTATAATTTATAAGCAATTAATAGATAACAATGTTAACATAAAACCAAAATCGGTGATGGTGTACAGTTTCAAAGTTTTGATGTCGTTGAATGTATTCTTTCAGATCGTTGGATGATATGTCAATGCGGTTGATTGCGTTCTTCTGATGACATGTACAATACAACTTCCGATTATAATTTTAAGCATTGAGACTTAATTTCTTTTTCAAATCATCATTTAATAACATGATTGTATTACACTGTTTATTCATTACATACACATAACGGCTTGAATTGTGGAATCCTTTTGCAAATGCGTGTACAGGAAAATAAGAGTGATACAGTGTCCATCATCATCATCATCTAGATCATAATCGTCATAATCATAAGTAGTATCATCAGCAGCAGCAGCATGCTCATCATAATCATCATAATCATCGGCATAATCATCATGATAAGCATTTACATCAATATTATAATCTGAATTTAATTTTGAAAAAGCGTTCAAAGTAAACGCGTATTTATTCTTGCGTTTAACCCTTTTATTTGAACTCGATAAACCGAAAGCTTATTGAGACGCGTTTGAGTTCGTTTCCAGTTAAGAAACATTACTTGTTAATATATCCAAAACACGTCTGAGAGTGGGTATCGATACCTTCACCTCCCGGTCTCTAGGCGGACACCATTTCCCAACGCACCGGCGACTTTAAAGTATGTTTTATTGCCGTCATACATTTATCCTCCAAATTGTGTTCGGAAGAAATAGTGATATAGGCGGCTACCATGCAGGTACTTAAAGCCATGACAGCATTTGCGATGGTTATAACGACATTTGCCATGGTAATAATAATTATATCCTCTTTACAGTTTTGTGAACACAAACCTTTTATTATGCGAAGGATCAAGGCATTTCCCGGGACAGAAGCTCTATGTTTTGTTTCGAACAGTGATATGGATTAGTTATTTGGTTACCACAAGACCTCAATGATATTTTGCAAATCAATATTTGTCTAAAGTTTGGACAGATTTGACAGAACTATAACACAGAAGATTTTTTTTTAATGTCCAAACTTTACTGTGCTATTTATGACAGAAAAGCACTTAATACTAAATAGATCACGAAGGGATCAATAATACATCTTTAATCTAACAAATTTTGGGAACATTTGTTGATTGAAGAGCATTCCTTAAATTAGATGTTTTATACTTAAAATAAAATTTGATTACTTTTCATTTGTATAAAATATATTTGAGTATAAGAGCAAATTTGTGGATATCAAAGTTATGTGCAACATTAAATAAGCCGAATTGGTCGAATCGCTGTATTAACTGTTTTTCTTTAATGACTCGTTTAAATGATATAGTTCAGTCGTATTGTCGACAAAAACGATATACAAAGGACGATACATAATATTAGACTTCAGACATAAGCAAACTACATAATAATATGTGAACCACATAATATCTATAGAGAACTGTTACACTTAAATTGTGTTCAGAAATCTGGCCACAGAAGTTGCTTCCCATGTAAGCATTAAATTTTCATGCTTTATACATAGCTTATATTATTTATATTGAATGCCGTGTTGTCTATATTCCCTGTATATTACTGACAATTGGTTATTTTGCATTGAATAACAATGCTATGAGGTTAATATTAATTTACACGTCGCATGTGTTATTTTGTATGGGTTAAGTCAGCTATTAGGCTTGCCACCACCCGGTAAACAGTCAACAAACTGGACAAGCAATATCCGGGTGAAAAGATCAGCTGTTAAACAAACCATGGCTTCTGCTCCTGCTATTGAGTCCACCGCATATGCTCTGTTGGCTTATATTGAAATACATTTACAGAGACATTAAGCATTTTAAGATTGCCGGTCTCTCAAATGAATTATAAAGATATATTTCAATCAAAGCCAGTAAAATGTGTATGAACGACGTGTAATAGAAAGTCATCTTATACACATAAAAAGTGTTAAATAAAGAAACTCCACTTTATTTTATCAACTCAGGCGTTATAAATGACATCAAGAACGTACGTATATTGGATTAATGTACTATCTAGTTCTACTGGATAACAAAATACAGTGAATGTCAATAGAAGACGTTAGCATAGTGGAGTTCTTAGTTCCAAATATGTGTATTGTATTCAATGTTTTAAATATGCATGCGTAATTTAAATAAGAACCATTGTTCCCCTGTAAGCTTTCTGAACGTTTTCTTAAGTAACTTTAAAGGACACCTACAAAACATCTTTCTAAAACGTCCACTTAGATGGAAGTAGAACAGGTCACATAGCTCTCCAATTAAGATCTTACGCATATTGTGCGCCTATGTTCTTTTGCTGACAAGTATGTGACTAACATGTTACATTCGACTACATGTTGTTTTCTTGTTAAGGGGGCCGTCCAACAGATTTTGGCATGTATTGAAGCATGTCATTAAATGCTTTATATTGATAAATTTAAACATTTGACCTAAACATCTCCAGTAAAAAAGACACAAGAATACAATTTAAAAAAAGAAAAAAGTAACCCTCAATAGGGCTCGAACCACCGCCCCTGGAGTCCTGGAGTAAAAAGTCTCCCACCTAGACCACTCGCCGATTAATGCTCATGCTTAGTGCGGATGTATTTTTAACCTATATAAGCAATCCTCGTAGTTTCCCAAAATATAACTACAACAACAGAACTTTCCAAATTATTCAATCGTTTCGCGTCGCAAGAAGCTTTATAATTTTCAGGTTTTCGAATCGTCAAAAGATGCATATAATGGATATTTAAGAGCATGGTAATGGTCAGTATTACTATTTCCTCAAAAATAACATAAGAAACACGAAAATTTGCGAATCTGGGGGCCGTTTCAATAAACATCGTTATTCACATTTACGATACGATACATTTTTCGAAGATGCATAATTGCTCAAGTCTATATCATATGTTTATAAATTGTGAGTACTAAATTTATAACATTGGCATCTCAAGCGCCGTATATAATTGCCGAGCATGGCGAGCTAGTTCGTCTACTTATTAAGATTACAAAATTCTCTCGTAAGTTAAAATTGTCGTACGATCGTTTATGAAACGGCCCCCAGAAACAACTATTTTTAATTTTGTCAATTTACCAATCTGTTGGACGGCCCCTTTAAGAAATACATGTTTATGTATCATCATTTGCGTGACCAAAATTTAAATAACAGCTATATGTTTACACATATTGTTATCATTCAGTTGCACATTTCCCGCCGCGAAGCGAAACTTGTTAATGCTTTCGTCTGTCCGTCTGTCCTTACTTCCTTCTGCAATTCCCTTTTTTGCAATCGCCTCATATTATATCCGTTAAACCGTCAATATACCGTGATTAATTTCAATTAAATGTGGCTTAAATTATTTATTCATTGACACAGGCAGAAGGTTTGAGTCCCTTACGCATGCCCAAAGTCAATGTTGCATTCGAGGGTAAAATATTCGAGTCTCCATTTTGTTCCCGATCCACATTTAACAAGCAAATTCGTTGAATTGATATCCCCCGCCCATATACTTCTGGACACAAAGGTTTTCTGGATTGATGGATAACGCCAACGTGCATCATCCTCTTATCCATATATATACTCATACTAAGTTTCAATGAAATCCGTCAAAGCACTTCCAAGATATGGCTCCGGACACACAAAAAAGCATTTTTTTTCAAGATACAAAGGGCCATAACTCCGTTATTATCCAATGGTGTACAATGCCATTTGGCGTACATCATCTTCTTATCCTTATATATACTCATACCAAGTATCAATGAAATCCACCAAAGCACTTCCAATATATGGCTCCGGAAACAAAACAGCATTTTTTCAAGATACATAGGGCCATAACTCCATTATTAACGGATGGTGTACAATGCCATTTGGCGTGCATCATCCTCCTATCCATATATATACTCATACAAAGTTTCAATGAAATCCTCCAAAGCACTTCCAAGATATGGCTCCGGACACAAAAGTGCCGGACGAACGGGCGGAAAGACGGACGGACGGAAGGACGGACAACGTCGAAACAATATCCCTCTGCCTATGGCGGGGGATAAACAAAATTGAATGCAACTTGTCTGAAACGTTTCGGAAGCAAAATTAACGGTGCGTGAAAGACATTGGTTTTAATATTCCAGCTGAAATTCATAAAATCTTCGATTTAGATGCGTGTAATTTTTGTACGCTCCATATCATAAAGCTTTTGAAGTATCAGAAAAACAGTGCTTAATTTATTTGCTCACTAATAACATGTGTAGTAGACATGAGCAAGTCACGACAGCGCACACAATTGAAGCTTGGATGATATTAGAATCTGTAAATTGTGTTCTTACCATCTATATATGATGTTCCCCTAAAACGTTATGCAGTAAACCATGCCTTCAACGAATCACAATTGTCTTGAATAGCATTTGTCATAATTTTTGCTATAAACTTATTTTGGTCCCTCACAACATAGACAGTCTTTGCTTTCCCGTGACCGGACATTGAGTAGCAGTCGACAATGTTTGTTATATTTGTTTTTACATCGAAAATATCGCTATACGTGTCTGTTGAACAGGCTCATTTTTAAAGTAACAAATAGAACACAGTTATATTCATACGGCAAGTTAAAGTTAAATATTATGTCTTGTCTATAACCGCAATGCTCATAGGTTTTTCATATCGCTTGTAACATCGTATGGTGGTTCTCTATCGAGTGTGTTCAAAACATAAACCTGTGATTAAACTTCTTCGGGGGTAATTGATTTATTTCCATGTTTATATTGGATACTTTCAACCAATGTCTTCTCTGAAACCGTTATGTCCAAAGGTTTTGTATATTGTACCAAGTTTTCTTCATTCATGCCTCAAAATTGATCAAAATAACTTTTGGAAGTCTATCGGAAAAATTGGTGTAAATATCTCCAAGAAAAAGCTGATCCCAGAGCAAGTTGTTTTGGACAATGGAACAGTCTCTTCATCAATTTCAGATGTGTTGAATAAATGAAAGCATGATTTTAGCTCACTGTTTAATAATAGAAATGTACAGGACTTGTCTGATGTTGATAGCGATAATATTAATCTTGGTAATGAAAGTAATACCTTTTTTAATTATGATATAAGTATTGCATTAGTTAAGAAAGCAATATGGAAAGCTAAATATGAGAAAGCTTATGAGATGGATGAGATACCCTCTGTAGTACTTTTTAAAGATACATCCATTTATTTTGTACATGTGTTGTTCAATTTATGTTTTCATAATGGAATTGTACCATCAGTTTGGAGTAAATGTATCATCAATCCTATCCTATAGTCTCCTACGCTAGATCCTATAGACCCGGTGTCATATCGAGGAATTGCCCTTACGTCTGTAATCTACAAGGTCTACTGTATGATACTTGATGATAGGTTGAGCACGTATATTGAAAGAAATAATATATTAGTAGATAAACAGAATGGCTTCAGGAAAAAACGTAGTACTGTTGATCACTTATCTTCTCTAACAAGTATTATAGAAACCCGTAAGCAGCATAAATTAGCAATAGTTACGCCTGTATTTACTTTAGAAAGGCGTATGATTCAATAGATAAAACAAAACTTTGGAATAGATTACTTAGTAATGATGTGTAAGGAATAATGCTACAGGCAATCAAATCTATATATAATTCTGTATATTCCTGTGTTAGAGTTAATTGGCATAGAACGGATTTATTTAAAGTAAAATGTGGTTTAAGACAGGTGTGTATTTTATCCCCTATTCTGTTTAATATATTTATAAATGATTAAGCATTGCATTTGAAATCGTTAGGTGTTTATGTTAAAATTTATGATAAGACTGTATGTGTTTTATTATATGCTGATGATATTGTACTTCTGGTCGATAACCTTCAAACACTATTATATGTATTAAATGGATGGTGTATTAGAAATAGCATGGATATTCATGTAGGAAAAAAGCAATATTGTTCACTTTCGTACAAAATCTATGCCGAGATCTAATGTTATGTTCACATGTGGTGACCAAGTGATAGGATAGGAAAATCAGTATAAATATCTGGGCTTAGTTTTGATTGGATCTTCATGTTACTGCTAAGATGGTATCTCAGAATTCTAGTAGAGCTTTAGGTTTACTTATTGCCAAAGTTAAAACAATTGGTGGTGTACCATACGATGTCTTCACGAAGCTTTATGACTCACTTGTTCGGCCACTTATTGCTTACGGGGTGGCTATATGGGGGCATAAATCCTTTCCATGTGTAACAGCTGTCCAGAACAGGGCAATGCGGTTTTATCTAGGAGTGGGTAAATATACCCCAAATCTTGGTGTCTCGAGAAATGGGTTGGACTCCAGTCCCTATCCGCAAATGGAAATTGGTGGCAAATTACTGGGCCCGTCTTTCCACTACCAATTCCTCTAGATTAAACAAGCCCATAGCACTCTGAGCTAGCACCAAATTAGAAAGATGTCAAAATTGTTTTTTCTTTGTGCGAAAGCATCTATATCATTGCAATCTAAGACATCATTATGATGTTTCTAGACCTATATCCAAAGGTGTTATTGTTAAGGAAATTGAACCGTTTATGTTAAATGATTATAAAGTAGATGGCTACATAGAATTAACTCTAGTAATGGTGTATCAGGTAGAGGTTGAAATAAGCTGAGAAGCAACTGTACATTTAAGCAGAATTTTGTTGTTGAGAAATATTGCAAGTTAATAATCCCTAAGAGTCATAGATCGGCCCTGTGTAAATTTAGGTGTGGCGTTGCTCCGATTTGCCTCGAGACAAGAAGGTATGAAGGTCTGCCTGCTGACAGACGCTTCTGTCCATTTTGTAGAAATAATGCAATTGAAAATGAATGTCATGTATTATAAGAATGTGGCTTGTATAATAATATCAGATATAATCTTATTGAAAAAGCTGTTGATTCTACTCCAAATTGTATGAACATGTCGAATAGCGATAAGCTGAAATCCCTTTTTATCAATGAAGGATTAACAAGAATCTTATTTGGAACGGTATTTAGGTAAAAATAACATCATTCGTGTTGAATATTTACATTTTGACTGATGTTTATTCTTATATGCTTCATTACAATTCCAACATGCTTGTTGTCTATTCGTTTATACTTGATGATTAATGCAACATTACATCATTCTTGGTGAATATTTACATTATGCCTGATGTTTATTCTAATATGCTTCATGACAATTCAAACGTGCTTGTTGTCTTTTCGGTTATACTTGATGATTGTTGCAACATGCTTGGTGACTATCCAATGTTTGTGTGTTCATTATCCTGAAACCAGTCATAATCTGTTTTGCCACTAAGCGTCATTAACAACGGCAGTTAGCAACAGGCAGTAAGCAGAAGCAACTAAGCAGAATGCAAGTTACCAATTATGACAGCAGGTGGCGCACGTTTATTTTTCGTATGTTGAATAAATTACTTTTCGAAAAAAGAGAAAACATCCGAACCATTTTGACTTCTATACTGAATAAGCTGAATTAGTTTCCTTTGTTTTATAATCTCCATTAAACTAAATTCGTTTATTATTGCCATTAAGACCAGTAGGCCTACTCAAGAACACGTGGGCCTAGGATCATGAAACTTCACAGGTACATTGATCATGACTCGCAGATGACCCCTATTGATTTTGAGGTCACTAGGTCAAAGGTCAAGGTCAAGGTGACCCGAAATAGTAAAGTGGTTTCCGGATGATAACTCAAGAACGCTTAGGCCTAGGATCATGAAACTTGATAGGTAGATTGATCATGACTCGCAGATGACCCCTAATGATTTTGTGGTCACTAGGTCAAAGGTCAAGGTCACGGTGACCCGAAATAGTAAAATGGTTTCCGGATGATAACTCAAGAACGCATACGCCTAGGATCATGAAACTTCATCGTTAGATAGATCATGACTCGCAGATAACCCCTATCAATTTTGAGGTCACTTGGTCAAAGGTCAAGGTCACAGTGACCCGAAATAGTAAAATGGTTTTTGGATAATAACTCAAGAACGCATACACCTAGGATCATGAAACTTCATAGGTAGATTAATCATGACTCGCAGATGACCCCTATTGATTTTGAGGTCACAAGGTCAAAGGTCAAGGTCACGGTGACCCGAAATAGATAAATGGTTTTCGGATGATAACTCAAGAACGCATATGCCTAGGATCATGAAACTTCATGGGTAGATTGATCATGACTCGCAGATGACCCCTATTGATTTTGAGGTCACTAGGTCAAAGGTCAAGGTCACGATGACCCGAAATAGTATAATGGTTTTCGGATAATAACTCAAGAACGCATATGCCTAGGATCATGAAACTTTATTGGTAGATTGATCATGACTTGCAGATAACCCCTATTGATTTTGAGGTCACTAGGTCAAAGGTCAAGGTCACGGTGATCCGAAATAGTTAAATGGTTTCCGGATGATAGCTCAAGTTTGCTTACGCCTAGAATCATGAAACTTCATAGGTACATTGATAATGACTCGCAGATGACCCCTATTGATTTTCAGGTCACTAGGTCAAAGGTCAAGGTCACGGTGACCCGAAACAGTAAAATAGTTTCCGGATGATAACTCAAG
Organism: Dreissena polymorpha; assembly: GCF_020536995.1. Classification (NCBI taxonomy): domain Eukaryota; kingdom Metazoa; phylum Mollusca; class Bivalvia; order Myida; family Dreissenidae; genus Dreissena; species Dreissena polymorpha. Next base: position 8,401,368 of record NC_068370.1, on the reverse strand, counting down.
AACGCTTTTGCCTAGGATCATGACACGTCATAGGTACATTGATCATGACTCGCAGATGACCCCTATTGATTTTCAGGTCACTAGGTCAAAGGTCAAGGTCACAGTGACAAAAAACGTATTCACACAATGGCTGCCACTACAACGGACAGCCCATATGGGGGGCATGCATGTTTTACAAACAGCTCTTGCTGTAAGTTGCAGTTGGTACTAACGAATATACACATGTACTTTATTCAGGACATAACGGAGCTGATGTGTTGGTGGTGCTGGTTTTGACACCCGACACATATAAATTAATGAATGAAAGGCTTCATGAACGTTAACGTCGCTCTTGGTTACCAAAAAAATTCCCACGCACGGATTTAAACCGTCATTGTTTACAATCAATTAAGTGCACAAGTAGTGGAATTGGTATAGCGTTTTTTAAAGGTGTATGTCCAGCGCGTGTGCCGGGAAAACAGGGCTTAATGTATTTTTTTGTTCAGCTCTGTAATATTAATATCAAATCTGTATGAAAAAATGTCGGTGAACATTAATTCGGTGTTAGTTTTTGAAAATATTAAGGCGTTCATTAATTTTAAATTGAATTTTAAATTTGAAATTATGTAATGGATTTCCTCTCAACATACATGCGGAGTTCCAGATAACTTTTTCAGCAAAATCTTGGTTTACACTCTATTAAAAAAATCCAGCCTTAAAGTGTATTATTAATTCGTTTTTACCGGTAAGTATAATTTTTGGCACATCAGCATTTAGGTTTATAGTCTAAGAAGAGCTCATGACAATTGCCGGGTTACAGCAGACTTTTTGCGAAAAAATTACCAGATAATAGAAAACGTTCGGCTTTTCGACTGTTTTAATGATGGTCTGTAATTCATAATAACGTTAATGTGCTGTTGATTTCATAATTTTAATGAGGGCCTAGAAGAGTGAGAACTGATTGATGAAATGTTTACATTATATGCATTGATATTGAGTTTTACGCATGATCAAAATTTTGAATTCTTATTTATTTATTTTTTTCAATGTGTAACCGTCCGCACAGAATTTAAGTCTACTTTTTTACTAAATTTAATTCATTGTTTACGACTTTAAGCGTCTTGTCTGGAGCTCTGCATACATGTAATTGTAGCATATATTGAAATATATCCATAGAGTTACTTTGGTTAGTGAAGGTAAATGACTGTACACAAGTTATGGTTAGTCATTAACAAAAAAAAGTTACGTCTACAAACACGTGGTTAATTTCGGCTCCGTAGCAAATATCACACAAAGGGGCGCAACTTCTGCTATAACATAAAATTTCCGTTATACGCCGTAAATTTCCTTAGTCGTCCGTAGCATTTCGGAACGACTGTCAATTGACATTGTATCATTGTATCATGCATGATTGTATGTTGCTTTGTGCTTGGGTGAAACTCCCATCTTGCCATCGCGTTAATTTATTCAACGCATCAATGTTTGATTCCATTATGCACTATGCCTATTGCAGGAGTCACTCTGCACAAACCAACATACACATACCCAGCATGCAATTTACGAACAAAAATGTTGCATCTGTACACATGAATGATACCATAAAGCAGAATGTAAATAGACATTGGTCATCAGGCAAGATGACATTGGTCATCAGGCAAGATGTAAGTGTCATCAAGCATGAAAAGGTGTCTACATACAAATATAAAGTACCATCAAGAATCATGACACAGTCATAAATTAGGATGTAATTTTTATCCAAATACCGTTCCATAATCTGCTTTTAAATTTGACAAAGAAGACAGTTTCACATATGTAAATAAGTAGTAATGTTGCATGTTTTATGTAAATAGCATCGATAGTATACTGTATTTATTATCTTTGATATGTAATGTACTTGTGTATAGTAAAATATTCTAGTCATAAGTTTATAGTATATTTAGCGTCTTTGTGTATCTATTATATAGGATTAAAGATGATAAATTCTCTGTAACGCTCAATTGTAGTTCTTTAGATTTAAATGAAATAAGTGGTTTATTAAATAAATATCTCCTATTATTTTACCATCTGAAATAACTGTTTTATTAAAATACAGAAGGCCACTGTTTACCAGTCCACGTAGGATCTGATCCTAGCTGGTAGTCGCAACTCGCCCTTTTACATATTTTTTTCACTTTGCGTATTAGTGACCTGTTTTACAATCACACGTGTTTTATCAACTTCAATATTTTATTGCAGGTGTTTAACAAAAGGTTAACAGGGCCAGTCTGGTTTTTATGATGATTGTCAATGAAACATGTACTTGAAAAAAGGAAATTTTAATCATAATATTACACACATAAAATGTCTATTACAAATCTATAAAATGTGCCATGCATGTTTGTAAATTATGTTATTTTATGTATTTTGTTGACGATGCTGTTTCAGAGAATGTTCACACTCTTGTCAAAACTTTCTTACAGCATACATCGGCTTGTTTGGCTATTTAGAAACTATCATTTAGGATATATGAGTTATTTATTAACTAAATCTCCGCTAATGTCAACAATGGATTAAATTCGAAGGATATATTCGATGTGAATGCAGGACTTTCTGGATCTTAACAGCTTGACACGGTAAAACTGGTATTTTTAGTTATCAATATAAGTCACATAAAAACATATCACATGGGATTTTCAGATCACCAAGCTGTCCTGAAAACATTGATAACAAAGTCTTTACTCAAATTACTGGTTTGTATGATTTCTTCTTTCTATTTTAGTATTTGAAATCATTTTAAAGTCAAATTAACTGTGTCACAGTAAAAGAGACATTAAGGCGATTGTGGCCAATTTGGATCCAGATCAGCCTGCAGTCGCTTGAAAGCAGTTTGCTTAAAAGCCGTTTTCTGACAATAACAAATAGTTTAATTGGATACTGATTAGACTGCCCTTTCCCTGTGACCTGGCTCAAATAATAGTATTGTCATTAATCAAATGATTTTATTTCGAACATTAATAAAGTGTTTTTTCTGGTCCCTCGGGATCAATGACTCCAGCACTTTCGTGTTGAGAATTGATTACTGCTTAAGGCGATGCTAGTGGGCGTGAGAGATGTTGCATCTTCCATTATCTCTCATGAACTGACTCAATAATACCGAGTCGGCAATATTTGACTTAATTTTTGGTTTGGTTGATCTGACGAGGGATCGAAAAATTTCAGAATCTTCCTAAAAGCCTAGTGGTAGAGTGTCGTCTTTGATTGCAGGAGGTCGTGCTGCGGGTTTGGTCCCCAGAAGCGACATTGAAAACTAGCCAACTTTGTTATCTAAAAGGCTGCTAAACCTGATAAACTAAGATAATGTGAATTTTCTCTCACATGATGGTCATCAGTTATATTATATAAAAACTCACAGCATTAATAAACAATGGGCTAACAATTAATGAACGCATCTTTCATCTGTCTTTGACACTTTGAGTTTGACATTGCCTAGATTGAAATATGTGACTTGACTTTGCCAGCACTCTTTTGACAGAGCTAAAGTGTAAATGTACCATTGAAGATCACCTAAATCCAGATTTGCTATTATAGAAGTGTGGACAGTTTTAAGGTTGTGATAAGTAATCAAAAATGGGTCATTACTGAGGGGCCACAACTGATCTATGATTGTTTTAAAACAAGAAAATTTAGTGCCCGATTTAGATTTTATTACATAGTTCAATAACAATTAATTTCAGAAGACTGGTAATGTTACCAATGTGTCAGACCAGGGCCTTGATTTTGAAATCTAGGACATGCATGGTCAGATGATGTCATTAAAGATTATACATTTTTTCAACCACAGACACATGTAAACATGTATCTGTAACTAATGTAGATGTTATTCATAGTAAAATGCACTACGTCAGAAGGCATTTGACTTGTCTGCTGGTGCGTTGGCACACCAGGTGGCTCTGTTGCAATGGTTTGATGGACTGCTTGGATGTGTAGTTACATTATATACAGTATATTAAACTGTATTATTTCAAATATGTTTGCATCTAGTATACTTATATTGATAATATTTACAAAATTAATGTATATCAATGATAAACTTGACTGAAATCATTATAATGATACTGAAATCATGACAGTATTTTATACTGATAATTATTTAATTATGTTGCTTGATACAATCATGTACGTCTATATCAAATGAGATCATACTGTAACTTCAGTGATGAATGTCAGTGATTAAATTAAATCCAAAATGTAAGTCATTCCCATCTCTCTCCCGCAGCGCGCATACCTAAATGTCTTTCTGTGTACCAATCCAGATCCAGATCCAAAAATATTATACATAATTATGTATCATGTTGTTTAGAGGGGATGATTTTCCCTCTGTTGTATCATTGTATTGTTTTACTTTTTTAATCAGTGTGTTTAAAGATATATAAACATAGCTCCAGCGTCAGAGCTTCAGGCAATGAATATTTCACCCCCTGATATTTTTTCTAACGGATATTTTAGCTAGTTCCTTAATCAATACAGTCAAATATATGATAAGTAATATCTGTACACATTGGTAGATTAAATTTGTACATTAAATATTATTTTTTTAGTGTTAAAAAGATATAGTACAAGTGTTCATGCTAGATGAATTAAGAGCCTTAGTCAAGCGGTATTTAAACATATTTAAATGGTAAAATTTTCTGCTATGTACACATTTTCTCTTGAGCACTGGCCAGATATAAAATGTATACTATTTAACCACTTTTATATGAAGCCCTGACGCGATCTCAAATGTGTATCCCTTTTCTCTGGCACCCTGGTTATCTCCTGTTGATCACCTAACAAACACCTATCAAAATGGAAAATTATATGCAGAACAGTACATTTTATTTAATGGTCGAATGAAATACTTCAGAAAACAATTGACACCCTTTTCACATGAAAATTTAACTTTCACAGTCATGCATGGAAAAAGAGCCTGCACTGAACACAGATTAAAAATACTTTTCATTTGTGGATCAACCCATTTGTATGTGCATAAATACCTCAAGTCTTCATGAAATCAGGACTTTTATGTACTTAATTGATCTGGCTATAGTTATCAGATTATTATAAGCTCAATCAGTATATTTATATGATTATTTATGCTTTGTGTATTGTAAACATATACACAATCATGCAGTTACATGATAGCAATAAATAATAACAAAGCCACCCATACTATAAAGGTCAATGGCAAAGCCTATGTTAAAAAATGTGAACACTTTGAGTGTAGTCGCGCTCTCGTGCCAGCAAAAACAACACATTGACAGGTTGTCATTTTTGACAGTTCTACGTTCACTTTCATTTTGTGATATCAAACTATCAACAATTATGTGGCTGAGAAAAATATCGCTTTTGCTTATTTAACATATTTTCTGTATATTTCTTCAATAAACTTACATCAATACACGATTTTCTTCATTAATTCAAATATTCCTGACAGGCTACCACTTTGTTTATATATTTCGCTTACATTTTGACGTGCATAGGTAGGACCGCATTACCGCTTACGAAATGTGTATGGCGTACCATTTGGGTCGAAAGTCAACAAGACCTACTTGGTGACAAGAGAAATGTACTTTGACGTACAATATGTACGTCGAAGTACAAAAATTGTTCTTCGACGTACAAAATGAAATACACTTCGAAGTATAAATTTGTACGTCGAAGTACAATTTGTACTTCGACGTACATGTTTGTACTTCGACGTACAAATTTTCTTAACAGCCGATCAAAACACTTGTCTCATGAGCCGCTTTTCCTTCAGATTTATTCATAATACATGTTTAAAATCTCTTTTTTTGAATTGAGGACAAAATAATAAAAATATTAAAATTGAAAAAAAAAACATTTGACAAAGAAGTTTCGAGTATTTAAAGGGACTGTCAACCGCGATTGACGAAAAAAGAAAAGTTTTAAAAAACCGTATTTTTTTTACAATTATTAGTTTATATTTATTACAAAATCACAACTGGTATATTATATTACTTGAAAAAAAAGTTAATATTTTCAGTATATTCGGTAATACAATTTCGCGATGTGTAATCGAAAGTACATCGCGAAAATAGGTGACATAACGATATACACACTATTAATAACGCAAGTAGATTGATCATTATATATATAAAAAATATATACAATTCACTACGCATGCACAATTTGCATTCCTAGGTTTACCACGTGACGATGATGATCAATCTACTTGCGTTATTTATAGTTAACTGGTAGTTACTTGGTAGACATACCCGGTAACATTTATTACCGAATATACTGAAAATATAAAAACTTAACAACTTTTGTCGAGTAATGTAATATACCAGTCGTGATATTTTAATCAATATAAACAAATAATTGTAAAATATACGGTAACTTAGAACTTTTCTTTTTTCGTCAATCGCGGTTGACAATCCCTTTAATGCATTGAAAAACAGTATATACCCATTTGAAGAAGATTCAATGTTACCTTTTTTAAAAATAAAATTATCAAGCATATTGTGAGTATTTATTGACCATGCGGGGCGGAATATCACGGTCCAGCGCATTACTGTGTAGTAAATTCCCAACGGTAACCAAACAGTTACCAAACGATAACGGTATTAAAAATATATAATAACCTCCCTGGTTTGGTTGTATTTTGTTTTAACCATTATTTGCATAAGTCAGAGGTTAATTCCGCAACGCCAGGTCAATAAATACGCACAATATCTATGAGTTAGCGGTTGATAGAGGCATAATTTTGGTATAAATAATAATAATGTTCAATAAATACGCTCAATATCTATTAGTTAGCGGTCGATAGTCGCATAATTTGGTATAATTAATAATAATAATAATGTTCAACGTCAAATATCTCTAACTATTTGGCTGCAGTAAATGGCAATCAAGGTCTGCCCTTATATCAATAATATGACGTTTTCTATTGATTTAAATGTATTTGTTTCCAAATTATCCAAGTTAATTATGATCCAAATGTGATCAAAGTAAATATCAAGGTGGAAATCCGCATATTGTCAAGTCGGTATATCTCCTTGGATAATTTTTTTTTACAACACAAGATCTCGAACATGTTTGAGTGTATTAAATGTTTGTGAGGTCCTTCCGCGCTTGAGCCTGCTTAATTTTGTGGATCCGGCATTTTCCCCAAAACTCTGATTTGAAGTTATGGCTGCAATATTAATATATTAATTTACATTGAAAGATAGTAAAATTTGGTCTTATATGGTATGAGGGGGAAGAGCCAGAGTACCCGTAGGAACTCAGCATATATGTTATGGTAACGACAAACCAAGTTTACATGCGGCGGAAGTGAGGATAAAAAAAGAACAACCAACAAAAAGTATTATGATCCGAATTTGATGAAAATGTAGATGCAGCATCTATTCAAGATAAACATGCGCCTTTTGTCAAGTCAAACACCTTCAATAATTATTGATTTATTTTTACCTTCTTTTTAAATAACATAAGATTGTCTTGTAAAGTTTTACGTTTAAATGCGATTCAAATTTGATGACAATGTTTATGTGAGATTGGTATAGGGTTTATTCACTTTAATGGCTTGTGATTGCGATAATTCATTCAATGTTGTCACAAAGTGATCAGTTGAAAGGAGGCACTACACGTTCAACCGATTGTTGCCTACAGCAATATTCAGCTAATTTATATTTCAAATGTCTTTATTTCATATATATTGCAAATATATTTGTTTTCGCTCGATTGAAGAAGCAAGTCGAATAGTCAGTCCAAATCGATATAGCGATTAGTAAGCGCTCCATGTTCTTGTATTTAATCGAATTGAAAATGAATCAATTTATAAATGCAGTCATTACCAAAAATTCCATGAATAAAGACAAAATATGATACATGTTTTTACATAATTTTCAATGTAATTGTATATATGTTAGCTATGAACATAACACAAAATCGAGCATTGGTGTCAAGCAAAAGGCCAATACTGATTATGAAGAATAGATTATTGGAATGGTGACTATTATTATTACTATAGACCACTCAATACATTCAACCAAACAATACACTTTGTTAAACATTTGAATACATTGGACTGATCTGTATATATTTTTATAAACAATTCTTCCAAGAAAAAAACTTTTTATTTATTTGTGTGAATGTAAGTTACCGTGATGCAATTTAATCAAGTATATTATTGTTTGCTTATAGTGTGTTTGTAAATGGAGGAATTGATATTTGGTGAAAAATGGATATATTATATCATAATTGTTTACAATTACGGGCCAAAAAAATACATTTGTCATGTTCTAAAATACCTGTGGCTTTTAATATACTTCAATTTTAAGGCCTAAATGATTAATATAAAATAACACTAATTGTTTTAATAAGAGTCGATATATAAATGAGTTAAACATTGAATTAATTGAATAGTATTACAGTTACCACATGTGATATAGTATGTCTTTCGTATAAAAAATCGATTGATAATAAACTAACTGTCTATTTGTAATGTAGTAGATCCAAGAATAATAATGTACCCACGTATTACGGCAGCTTGAACATACGGGTCGTTGTTTGATTATACATCCAACTATAACATTGATAAAAAAATATTACTCACAGTGGAAAACAGCCCCCAAGCTATTCTACTGTTTTATTTCTGTCGTTTTAATAGACATATGGAAATGGTCTTTTATCTAATGTCTTTTTTAATATTATTTAATTTCTTTTTCACTAGCCTAATCTGAATGTTTGAACCAATAATGATTGGAATTGACAAATCTAGGAAAATAAACACAGGTTAAACACATTTATATTCCATAAAGACTCAAAATCAACGAATATTTCGTTCAATATTTCGAAAAATAAATATTACACATAAAACAATGTTACTTATAGCAATAGCCAAAATGTCAACGCTAGATGTGGTCTTGATTTAACGCGATACAAAATGCTCGTTTTTATTATTTTTGTGTGACAATATATTCCATGTGAATTTCCGGCTACGATATCCGTATATTAACGAGCGAACGCGAGATTGGCTTTGGGCAGCTTCGAAAGCGTGACGTAGTTACCATTAAAACGTCGTTTTTCGGATGCTTTCCGAAGGAAATCTCGCGTTCGATCGTAAATTCCCGGATATCGTGGCGGGAAATGGAATATATTGTCGCACAAAAAAAAATAAACGAGCATTTTGTATCTTTAGAAATCTATGTTACCATACCACATCTAGCGTTGAAATTTTGCTATTGCTATAAGGAACACCGGTGTTTTTATTGGTTAACTTAATTTGACGAAATATTTTGCGAAATATTCATTGATATTGAGTGTTTATGTTACTTTAAGACGTGTGTCTATCCAACGAAACGCTGATGAGAAGACGAAACCAGTAGGCTCTGAAGTTTCTCGATGGCTACTTCCCACGAAGTTTGAAACGTGTTGTTGTCTTTATTTATCAGAGATTGGTTAATGTGTTATTGAATTGTTTTAAAACAGTAAATTATTTGCAAACCACATGTTTAAATTCTAATGCAAAGCAATAAATGAAAAAATCAATGTGAACAAAGAAGACAGTCTTTAAAATCAATAGAACATAATAGCAATTTATATTTAGTTTAAAAACCTACATATCATCTACAACTTGTTTTTCCACAAACCACATTCATACGTTGCCTTACATTGTTGTGTTAATTACCATATGTAAATTGATAATGGTAAATTGCGTATTAGTAGTAATGTATTGTGTCTGTTTTTGTTTTATTTTGGTTGGGCATCAGGCTCTCATAGTAGTTTTGGTAAGTATAAAGTGAAATAACTACCAAAGTATAAAACAAACTACCGCGCAAAATAAAATGTTTTCGCCTACCATTGTAGCTGCTTGATAATACATCGTATTAAGCAACTATATCGTAATATTATTGCATTTTTGTTTGATATTAAAATGCATGTCTGGAAAAGAAATACAAGAACTGCCTCTGCTAGAAAGATTTAACTTATTAAATATTAAAGGACAAGAAAAAATACTCTGCACTTTAACATTCTCCTCAAAACAAACCTAGTCAATCCTACATTGTACAATAAAGCATACATATACTATCTGCTACGCTTGTGGAAATTATTAACTATTTTCCTGTTGGACAACTTTCCTTCAAGCAAACGATGTTGAAAAGAGACATCAGCTAATCTATTTGTAGAAATTCTGCTGGACAAAATCGATACCCTTTCCAGATTCAGCAGATTGGCAATAGCGCTATTGTTGTCCCAGTATTGAAGCACAGTGGTTATGTTTCTGTGATATGCAAGTTAGTAGTGCTTGTTTGATTGGTGGACAGTGATACATTTGACGTTCTCTTAAATAAGGTAAGACTGAATGCAAATGCTTTAAATCTATATTTAATTGATGTGGTCTTCTTATCAATACAGTATTACAATTAAAGTTACAATTAAAGTTACCATAGGAATTGTGAAATGTTGAGTTGGTCTTCTTATTTTACAACGAAAGCATTCACATTTCTTTCACTCCATATTATTATATGTGTTTCATTTGAACTTTACGCTCTTCACACATTACAACGTATCTCTTCAATAACATAATGAAAGCGAAATTTCTCTTGAGTGACAGCAAAATAGCATGCGGTAATTTGTAGCATATCCTACACGACGATGTATCGATTGGCTTCGAAAAAATCTCTAGGAGGCCAATTACAATCATCATGAAACCTCAACATAAATTTATAGAGAATAGTTCAAAATGGATTTTCATGAGGAAACATTTTGTATTTTGCCACTTCATACAAATTCCTGTTGAGACCAAAAATAACTTTTACATTTTTCGAAATAATGAACTAGAAATGAGTGTAGTATCTTTGATCATGTGTGCTATGTATACAGCTAAGCATGGATGCCACTTCACGTTTCAATACAACTATGAGAACAACTATTTATAAACGGAGTTTAACGCTTTAAAGAAAGTCAATTGATTATTCTTCTGTATGAACACATTGCATATGTTCTATAGTATTTATTATCGAATTAAGTAAATACTGTGTGAGTGATATAATAGTTGTTTACTTTTAAAACTATGACATTCAGTTGTTAGTACACAGATGTTGCATGTGCTTCTTTTTAAATTATGTAAGAACCACTACTCTGTAACGTTTTCCAAAGAGTTCGTAACTCTTTTCCATGACTTAATGGAACGATATCAGTTGCTTCGTTGGCACAGACACGTAAATCATATGAATATGATAAACAACATGACTTGGTAACAGCATATATAAATAAATAAAAACACATAACATATCCATGCCACCATAGCTTTCACCACAGAGTTCATATTTTGGCAACACTTCAAACCATGTTAGCATTAGACATACTTATATTTGCGTCCAGATATAATCGATACAATTATAAAAGTAGAAAGTGCTTTTATAAACGCGAGTATCGATATTCCGATGATAGTTCTCGATTGGATTAATTACCTGTATACGAAACAAGATTTTAGCCTTCTTAAAAGGTTGTAAATGTAAAGTAAATCGATTTTTTTTTGCAACCATATGATAGTGTAGTGATCTATTTCGAGGAATTTAAAAAAACAAGCAAAACATATTCTAATAAACAATAAAATAGTTGGACCGGTTTTAAATATGAATCATTGGATATTTCCAAACAATCTGATATGGCCCTTTTCATAAACATCATACAAATTGCAATCAATAAAGTATATTTAAAGGCCCTATAAAGGCGACAAATCCAATTATTATGCATATAAACTGATCTAATTTTTACCGGATTTCAGTTACTCTTGCATAAGAAATGCTAATAACACAGCTTAGATGCAACGTTTCAAGAACTATGGAAGATATACCCGTTTCATAATTGGAAGAAATGTTTACAACTTTGCAACTAACGTAATGTGTAGCCCCAAAGCGGTGACGTATACTTAAAATAGCCGAAAGAACATTCAATTTTAATTCTATTTTAAACATTTTTTACCAGCAGAAAGTAAATTATTAAATCACTACAAACGTTTTAATCATTAGAAGAGTCCTACTTTGTGAGTGATACCGGAAAAAGTTGAAAATCAACGATATATTTTTGGTTACCTGAGTCACTTTCACTTTCCCGAGTAAACAGCTATGTAAATAAACTGATTGTTTGTAAACACGATTGACTTGGAGGACACTGTATTTTGAGCTCAAAACATGTTGTATTGCTCATATTTTTATGGTGATGTCCAATAGCATATATATATTGTTTTTTGATAACCTTTATAATTAAAATATGGAAAACATATTTAAAAATCGGTAAATAATTACGGATCTTCACCTTTATAGAGCCTTTAAAGTAATATTATGGGTAATTTTCACTGTTGAATTGAGCTGAAAAGAATTAACAGGTCAAAATAATTAGTTAAAATGTGGTAGCTGACCAATTGCCTACAACTCATCTTGCTACCAGTTGTTTATAAAAAATATATATTATTGTCGATATTTTACATGACTCTACCAGTCCTCTAAGCCGAAATGATCCGTAAAACAAAATTGTGTCTTTGCGTCGCATTAAAGAATCTGCATGAAAACTACATTTAGAGTAACCTCGTACATCGAATCATTTCTGTCGTCAGTAGTCAAAACGAAAGAACGGTTGATATTCAAATGGTTTATTTTTTCTCTTTCCGGGATATTGTTTTAGTATGTTGATGCAGCATGAACAAATATAAGTGAATACGAAGTGAAAACAACAAAAAATAAATAACGGTTGCGATAGACACCTATATACTGTTAAATGCCCATAATATCTATTTAAGAATGTCGAAGAATGGCAGATGAAATATAAAGCTATTTGAAATCACGCATTAAGTACGTGAAGATTCTTGACAGAATTCTTCATAATGAGCGATGATCCATACGACATTTCATTAATGTAATTTCCCTGCGGTAACTGATTTTACATTCGACGTTATCTACTGGAACATCTAACTCTCAGAGGTATCTCTTATGAAACAGCGACGTTTTGACGCATGTTTGGGGCTATTGCCTTGTTTCATTTTATGTAAGCTTATTATAATGTTATGATGGATGTGACCCATTACAAAACACGTGCGAATAAAATGAAATAAGTTAATGTTGGTACTAAGATAATTAATCTTACCTGCTTTAAAATTGATCATAAAGGAATGTATGATGATTTTCTAGTACAATCTAACCGAATTTAAGGACAATTTGTATGTATGCCTCTATAAAAAAAGTGTGTATAAACTGCACTTTGTAGTTAAAACTAATATTTAATTCATTCAATTTTATGTATGCTAATTTATTGCATCAAAGAAAATTCAAGGTTCTTCTGTCGGAAGCGTTTCAAGTGCAAACACCATAGAACATCAATTTTCCTTTTCCTATGAGAATAAACGTCATTTCTTTTTACTGAAGTAACAGACAATCCTTGTTTCAACTAAGTGATTTATTTTGTTCAATCAATACGGATCTAGCCGCATAAACTAGTAATCCTTACCAAGAGAATTTCATCGAACTTGGGTTATAAAGTGTATTTAAGTCTTGTCTATGTTTAAAAATAATTGAATTTGTTATTAGGTGTATTTCAGACTTAATAAGATCCATCTGCTCCTGATCAGCCCTGAGTGTCATTGTTTTCGTATACTGATTGATGAACATTAAGAATCTGTTAGAGCTTGTTGTTAATGATACAGATATGAAACCATAACTTCAAAGAACAAATGTAGTTTTGTTTATACATTCTTTAAAACAATAGAAGAGCCTCATTAAAAAGAGAATAATGACAGTTATCAATACTTAATGTGTACCATAAAACTCTGCAAGAGCGTCTTTAATAAGGCAACAACTGTATTCAGATTGAATGTTCTACATGTATAAAAACAAGTCGCCCAACTGCCATAACTCTCGATAACTCTTTATAGCCTATATCAAGCAATGTGTATTTGATTAGATGAATTTGTTTTGTCAATTATGTACGTAAAGTGTTATTTTGAACTTATGTACATTTATGTTGCCTTTCAGACACTGCACAGTACGAGATCACGTCAAACACGTTAGCGAAAAGTTCAATTGGAATTTTAAAACAGAATTTCAAACGCATCAGGCTGATTATTGGCCTTACGGAAGCACATGTTAACTGGAATACAGTCCCACGTGTGTGAATCTAGTACATCCTGATATCACATATATCATTTGTACACGATTTATAACTTTGAAACACCCTCCAAGCAAATTTAACAATTATAATGAGTTATATTAATCTTGTTTAACGAAATACATTTTACTAAAGTGTGTTATTACTCTCTGTCTGAAAAGCTACTCTATGTAAATACACGTATATGTGAAACACTTTCCTTGTAATTAAAGTCATGAATAACAGCAAACCTTTTATTCACCTCTTGGTGAACGCTAGCACAATTACAAATGCAGAAATCCAAAGACTATTGTCTTTTAATGGAACCTATCTTGACGTATCAGGAACCAAGGTTTTCAGGGACAGCCAATTGAATGAGCTCTTGTATGTTGTCATAGTAATTATGTTCTATGCTCTGGCACTAATGATCCTCCTAGCAACGCAAATTCGAAAGCAAAGGTCCAGTCAAGAAGTCGAGTATTACGATGAGTATTTGGAGCGCAATGATAGACTGATAAAGAAGAAAAAGATGCTTGCAGCAATAACAACAGTACCTGAAGAAACCATGGAACCATTGACAAGGGGCGGCAAGTTATCAAAACCAGTAATGACTTGAAAGTGTTGTCAGATATTGATTGAATATTCTAAGATTCATATTTGATTTACTGTGCATAGTTTATATAATGAGAGTATTGTTATTTATAATTAGCCGTATATATTTAGTTTTTAGTTTATATTTGTAAGTGTTAACTTGATATTTTTATTTGTTTTTATTTATTGTTTATATATTAAGTTTATATTTTAGTTTATAATTAGTTGCACCAAATATTTAAGATATCTGTCATTTAACAATTGAAAGTGCATACAAACATAGAGCGCGACTCGCATTTGGGGTAAATGACAATCGATATGTGTAAATAACACAGCTTATGCTTGCATTTTTCTTACGACGTACACCGACCCTACGGCACTTCCAGAATCACGGACATAGAGGCACAGTATGCAAATATTATTTATGTCGCATTACGAGTCTCTGTTGGTGGGATGTTTATCAATTGTGCATTTCGTTAAGTCATATACTTATTCATGTATGTACATGTGTTTCTATTATTATACATTGTTTAAAAAATCACAAAGCGGTGCTATAAGCTGCTTCCTCGATTAAATCGTAACAACATAATTCTGATTGAAAAGAACAACAACATAAGCTTTTAAAGTAAAATTGAAATACTTTTACACGAAAGAATAATTATTTGAATGTATTCGTTTGGGAAATGTAAACGCATCGATAATCGATATAAACTGCAAGGACGTTGTGAGTAATGTGTAACCAATTCTGTTTAATGATCCTCTACACGCGCATTTCCAATTTACCTCCCATCTTCCTATCCTCCTAAAAGCAAACAAACGATTTTATTAGTGTTGTAAAAATCCTTTTCCGTGAAAATTATCGGAAAAAGTATATCAGTAATCCCATTGCGAACATTATGGATACCATTTTATAATGGTATACACATTAAGATTGTATCTTCGAAGCTTCATTAATATGGCGTGTGTTTTTATGTAAAACCACCGTTTAATATAGAAATAATAACTTTCTCTTCATGTTTATTTTGTATTCTAATAATGAATTCAAATAAATGATATACAATACAACAATTTAAAAATTATGTGTTACGTGCATACAGTTTAAATGCATACAGTTTAAATAGTTGATATCTCCTGGTGTATTGTCACTTACTACATTGCCCATTTAAAGAAGTATATGGTATTCTTATAGTCATGTGTACCATACTAAAATCCACTGACTTACAATATCATTGTATACAAATGGAACCGAAGAGGTCATATATGCAAAGACACTATTTGTATATTGTATGCAATGCCAGTTTACCTATACTCACCGTAGTTTTGAAGGTGAATATCTTCAAACAATGAAAATTATATTATTTTGAACGCATGCGACGTATTATACACTTTGACTCCATACATCCGTCCGATTTGATTATTCAAGCTTTTGAGACATTTAAGTAAATAATATAAGTGAATATTATTGCATAATGGAACGAAAAGAACTCACATTAACAAAGGCAGAATTGACCATCAGGTACAACCGAAAACTACTTAAACATTATCGGTGCCATTGTTCAGTGACTGAATATTTGAAATTTGAAGTATGAGCACTGCGAAAACGAAAGCGACGAAAATAATACTAAACGCAATCGATTGCATTGTTCAATAATGCAAGACAGCCAATATGTAAGAACAAAAGTCCGACAGATGGATACTCGTTACGATGATGATTATGTACGAGAGCTGTTATTACAATTATCAGTGGCGGATATTGTCAGAAAATCCTCTCGTTAAAGACAAACAGGGATAGTAAATTGAGGTACGGAAACTAATGAGAAAAAGGGCATTGGTTGTGAAAACTCTTTCAAACGTATATAATAATGGATAGGTGTAGACCTGGTATTTTACCATCAATTCATCTTGATGTTCAGTCATAACAAGCAATACTTAAATACACAATAACATAAAACATACTTTTAATTACATACTTGATCTAGTGCTTCGTGCGCTCAAAGTGATTATGTCTCGCAAAACAGCAATTTCACACATTTTCGGCGTAGCTTATATCAATTTGACCTTAATATTCGATCACTATTTGTGTACTGCCATAATTTATGCGGAAGGAGAATGGAATGCAAATGAACTTCGGTAGTCCTCTAAATTTATGATAGCAAACGTATTGCTAATATTTAAATGCATATCAATATAATCCGGAACCCTGATAAATAGATATTACAGTGCTCCCATCCCAAGGTGTCAAAGTCCTTCAAAAGTTGGTTTTTTTGGACAAATTTGGCTGAGCAGTATGGTCACTTATTTTCAATAATAAACTGTGATCAAAGTATTCTATTATTTTAAATAAAGAAGCCAAATAGAAATATTTAATGGTATGAATCTTAGTTTTCCTGTCCTTATTATAGCAATAAATGAATATGAATAATGCAACCGGCTAGGTGCATGCAAATTACTTAGTTACGTTGGGATTATACAAAGCCAATAGCGAGCGTTCATATATTTATCATAATTGTAATAAAAAGGGAATAAATATCCATAAGTGGATTGTTCATTTTGTTTATGTTTGTATGATTGGATTTTATGAAAAAAATATTTTAATTTATCATGGCGATCTACTTTCCAGTAGAAAAATTCAGTCGTTTGAAATGTTGTCTAATATTAACTATCTATTGGTTCGTAATGAGGCTCGTGAGACTTTTAAATGTTATTCATGTTGTTTATTAATAACTAAGTGGCATGCAACCGATCGTTATCGTATCCTACTTTTGTATTAAGGATTTTTTATATGTCTTACACAGGTGAACGATAAAAGTTAAATGGATCGTACACTTAAAGGGATCTTTTCACGCTTTGGTAAATTGACAAAATTGAAAAAAGTTGTTTCAGATTCGTAAGTTTTCGTTTTAGTTATGATATTTGTGAGGAAACAGTAATACTGAACATTAACCATGCTCTAATATAGCCATTATATGCATCTTTTGACGATTTTAAAACCTAAAAATTATAAAGCGTTGCAACGCGAAACGATTGAATAATTTGGAGAGTTCTGTTTTTGTCGTTAAATTTTGTGAAACTACGAAGATTGCTTATATAAGGTATGAAATACGTCAAGAGTGTGTACTCGGCGGAATAGCTCAGTAGGCTAAAGCGTTTTTACTTCAGGACTCTGGCAGGACTCCAGGGGTCACTGGTTTGAAACCTGGTCCGGGCAATGTTCTTTTCCTTTTTTTAATTTTTTTCTTGATTTTTTTACTGGAGCTTTTACGATCCAATGTTTACATTTATCAATATAAAGCATTTAATGAATAAGTTAAAAAAAATGCCAAAATCTGTGAAAAGGCCCCTTTAAACATTCGTTTCAATTGTTTTGGAGATGGGAGATAACAATTACAGTTTCTATTTAAGTGCTACAATAGCCTTATCTTTCTTCACACGTCTTCTATAAAGAACTTTATGCTAAATGCATAAATTCGTTGTGCAAACTGTTAAACATGAATATACATATTTAAAATTCAGTCATTGATATATTCTAACTGTCATTTAAATGAATGTTAGCTATTTTAAATGTTTGCTATTCAATATGAATTGCAATATTATGAGATAAATACGATTACACGATTGTATGTTTTGTTATTAATTCTAGACTTGTATTGCAAAGGCACCTATTCGGTGCTTGATGATTCGACGATTAAGTAACTGCAGATTATTTTATTTATCAGGCCGTCCTTATGATTGTCGGTCTATGTGTTCATCCGCCTAACTGAAATTTTTTTTTTATTTCCTTTTTCTTTTCTGTCTTTATTAATGTATTTATGTATCTATCGATTCATTTATTCATGCGTTTAGTAATTAATTAATTAATTTATTTATTTATTTGTTAATTAATTAATTAATTAATATATTTATTTATTTATTTATTTATTTATTTATTTATTTATTTATTTATTTATTTATTTATTTATTTATTTATTATTTATTTATTTATTTATTCATTTTTTGTTTGTTTGTTTGTTTGTTTGTTTGTTTGTTCGTTCGTTCGTTCGTTCGTTCGTTCGTTCGTTCGTTCGTTCGTTCGTTCGTTCGTTCGTTCGTTCGTCCTTCCGTCCTTCCGTCCGTCCGTCCGTCCGTTCGTTCGTTCGTTCGTTCGTTCGTTCGTTCGTTCGTTCGTTCGTTCGTTCGTTCGTTCGTTCGTTCGTTCGTTCGTTCGTTCGTTCGTTCGTTTGTTTGTTTGTTTATTTATTTATTTATTAAAATTAAATTAATTTACTAACTTCCTGTAAACCTTCCTCCCTCCCTACCTTCCTCCCTCCCCGACACCCCAACCCCAAACCACCCCCAATCACAAAACCACTAACTCACCCACCCGCCCAACCACCCATCCACCCATCCAAAAAACGCCCACCCAACCGCCGAAAAACAACCTTCCCACCCAAAACTCACCAACCCAACCACCCAAATCCATCCATATACACCCTACACACACACCCACCCACCAAACCAATCCAAACACGCATCCACCCTACAGAACCCACAGACTAACCAACCCACTCACCCACCGAATACCAAAACCAATCACCCGACCGTCGGCCCGACCGGCCGAACGACGCCCGCCCGCATGCCCGCCAGCCCGCTCGCCCGCCACCTACCTACCTATATACCTTCCATCTGACTGACAAACCGACCGACTTATGTGTTGACAGTATTTGTTCATTTATTATGTCATTCGTTTATTCATTTTGTTATCAATTCATTCATTTATTAATCAATTGCTTATCTTTAGATTGCACTGCATAGCATGATGGATTTGAGTACGTAATCGTTCAACGATTTTAAGTACAGCCAATAAATAATGCCTTCAATATAAACGCCAGTTTACAGTGATTGAGCACTGGATTATGTGTGTGTCATTTATCTCAAAAATTGCATAGAAAGTAAGACCAAAATATACCGGAAATAAAAACATGTTATTATCATAAGATGTATCATTTTTTATCATTTATTACTTACTTCCAAGTAAAAGGTCAAAATACTGGTCATAACACCAACATAATAAACCATTATTGATGATGCGGATCATGTTATGACGTTTATACATAACTTGTACCATCGAATGACGTACGGCTCAGCTGTCTGATTTGTCCTTCCATCTTCCCAATATCGCTGATTTATACGTCTTACACGTCACTGACACGAGGTTTGTAACACCATTATAAGATAGGGCACGATGGTTTCTCGCCAGTTATTACAATTGAATGCAAAGACGTACTGTGTGCGAATAAAAAGAAAGAATAAACTACAGTATATATATATAAATTCCATTAGAATTGTTTTAAAAATTAAAAAAAAAAACATGTTTAAACTATGTGTTTGATCACTGATAATAGTCAATAAAAAGGTGATGCATTTGTAGCGCTTTTCATCGATAATTTTGCCGAAAAAAAACTTCATATTAAAAAACCAGCGTGGTGAAATGGTAGCGCTTTAACTTTTGATTGGAGAGGCCAAGGAATCGAACCCTAGGGCGTTCATACTTTTTATTTGATATTTTTTATTTATTAATATAGTATCAAATGATTGCCAGTTTTACAGTTAATTTGTAAGTTCTGTACATAGCATTTTTTTTAAATACATTAATATGTGGACAATGCCCTTAAATAAGTTGTTGTAACAGAAAACGAATAACTAATCAAACAAACCTTTGTAATGTATATTTAGTATTTCTCAATATCGCTCTTGAATTACCTCATGGATTAACTCATTTATGCCTAGTAGACTCTCCCATCCTTCTAAATTGGATCAATTTATTTTCAAAATTAGGGATGTCTAGTATATTTATTTCCATATTTAGAATATTTCTTAATGAAATTCCTGTAAGCAAACAGCGCATACCCTGATGAGAAACCGCATCATGCGACGTCTCATCTGGGTCTAAATTCTAAATATAGAAATAAATATACTAGACATCCCTAATTTTGGAAATAAATAGATCAAATTTATAAGGATGGGAGAGTCCACTAGGCATCAATGGGTTAAAATAGATCCAGTAAAACGAATCGAATTTCTTAAACCGATTTGCGCTATTGTTATTGAAGCATGTTACAATACGCTTATTAACTTCCGTAGTAAAACATTTACTAAACACTCGATAGCTATTCACAACTAAACGATTCTCTTTCTGTAAAATGGAATAATTTAAGCCTCGGTAAATTGTCCGAATAAAAGCAACATATCCGAATACAGTTAACTAATTCGTTCACGTGTAACACTAAAATATCAATACATTCAATAATATATTCATTGCATCATTCCACTTGATTTAGTACGATTTTCTGATTTAACCGAAAGTTTTATCTGCTCAAGAGAAAACAGTTAATTCTTGAAATCGTTCACTATTCGAGAGAAAAAAGATTGCTACAGATTGTTTGTGCTTCTACGCTATCGCAGTTAATAATTCACTCGCGAAATTGCGCTAATCTGCCATGAAAATGTCATTACTTTAAGATTTCGTGACGCATTTCACACAATTCCAAACCCTGTACTCTTTTGCTTTCGCAAACTGTGTATGTCATACATTTGCGTATTAAAATACAGATTTGTCAAATATGTGTAACATGTGCAAATTGCGAACCCTCAATGCGGAACATTAATTGCCAAACCACTCCACCATGTAAGCTGCACATTCATCAAATGTCGGTGCACTTAATACAAAATAAAAAAAATTAAATAAAATAAAAATAATAAAATAATTGAAAATGGGCATCAATGTTTTATTGAAAACATCTATATTCGAACAATCCATATGGTTAACAAAGCTTTTTAATTCAGGTAATTTTGAGATAATGCCTGACCGAAATAAGTTTGACATTGGATCAATCATTTATGTTTAGTGTCTGTACATTGTATATGGTAAAGGCTCCAGTATTTAATTGTAATAATAAAAAATGAAATGTAATTGGAGCATAGTCACTGAATTCATTCAAGGTTTCAATAATAAAATGCTTTCTTTATGACACATTTGGCTCATTACGTATCGAATAATAAAATCATATACAGGAAATTGGCGAACAAAACGTTCGGTGGCTTACTTAGCAATGCGACGATGTGTGGTTTAAGATAAGTCAAGATGTTTTGTCCCATGTTCATTATGAATTTTATCAACTGAGGCCCTGCCAGAGTAGGTGTCCGGGTCATAAGCTATGTCATCAAAACAAGTTCATCCATCATTTGTAATAATAATAATTACCTCAATTTTCACTGCTGACGCAATTGTCAATCTTCTTCCGATAGCTTAAGACACTCGCGTCGATTCAATAATAAATCAGACACTAATAATTACTTTAAAAATCTACTTTAACAACGTTGTATGATTGCGAGTCTGCGCACCAAATATAACAGCCACATAATATATAGATATCTTCTTTTAGTTAAAATAATAACGATCAAGTCTAAGAAAGATAATTGAGTCGTATACTCAATAGTTATATATGTACATATACCATCTTTAAAATATGTCTAAATTATAAAGCCAAATGACCACTGTACTTACGTGCTTATTTTTATGACAATTGAAATATACCCGCTATTTCAAATATTAAAAGATAATGTTGTGGTGAACGATTTAAACACAAACATATATCACGGCGAGTGAAATGTACGTAAGCAAAGAATTGTATATCAACCATTAACAAGATCATTAACTTTCATACAGCATATCACATGAGATGCATTCCCTCTTGCCTTGGTTTTTCGTCTCCTTCCTTTTCGACACTAGCCAGATACGCTTCGACACCACTACTGGCGGAAATTGTTAATAAAACGTATACACTGTACATGTTTCCTTTAAAGGGACTCGTAACGTTCAGAGGGAAGATGACAAAAACTTATACAAATATCAATGGTATCAGGTCTTTGACTATACAAGATTCAGATTCATATTATGATCAAGATTAAAATTAGCATCGCGCCAAAACTTATAAGTCAAAATACTAGTCAATACGGAATTAATAAAATATTCTAGTCCGTTTAAAAAACAACAATGTACACCATGTTGTAAATAGCAACCTACATAATTAATTCGGGAATGCAATTATCCAATAACAACAAAGTAACCGATAACGTCGTTTTTTCACAGATTTAACGGAGAAAGAAATTTGTTATAGACAACCACCTTAACACATATTTTAGCACATGCGCATATAAACTTACGATGAATAAATCGATAATACTGTATATATTTTTTGTCTTGTCTTCACTTATTAAATAAAATTTATTTAACCCTTGTTCATGAATACGTTTTCTTTTTAAATTACTTATCAACAACTGTATCATGCATTATTAAATATATTTATATTTAGTCTGTATTTACGGTCAGAAAAAAAATCAGAAAGCGTCATTACCATGTTCTATGAAATGTTAATATTTTCAATTATTCTGATATTAAATTTCATATATAAACAAACAATATGTTTCCTGAGGAGCATGCTAGAACTGTTCTTAAGAGTCCTTTTCACGGATGTCAAATGACCGGTCGGTAATAAATTGTTTTGAGCTAGTAAATTACTAAATTTACCTTGCGATCTTGCTTGCATATACAGCGACAGATGTTCGCTTCCATCATTTTGTCGCCTCATTTTATAATCTGTTTTGCCGTCGATAAAACGTTGAATTGTGATGGCTTTATATCTTGTTAAAAACGTATAGATCAATTGTGTCTATGTGACAGTTATTGTTATAAGAAAGAGGCATTTGCATTGTAAATGAAGTCCGAAGTGTTCAAAGGTAAACGATGTGTTGTTCAGCCTCCCACGATTTAAGAAAGTAATCGATGTTTTGATAAATGGTTATAAATGCAGCCACATTCAATATGTTTTAAATAATTATATCTAACACATTTATTTTTATTCAGTTATATTACATTGATATTATTGAAATGGAATGTATGGCATAAACTGTTTTTGTTTTTTACTGTGCCAAATAAAATAATGAGGATTAATTGTTCAGGAAAAAAGGAGGGGGTATTTTATAATATTTAAAGAAATTTAATTTTCCATCTAAAATTTAAATAGAAAAATAGTAAGTTTCTATATTTTTATAAAAATTATCTAAATTTCAAAATTAACGATGAGTATAGTTTATAAGGTCAAGACCGCTTGCTATGATTAAGAGGACCATAACAAACAATAAAGCAGTCTACATCATCAAGGGCATGAAATAACACTCTTCATATTAAGTTGAACTTACAATCAGCCATTGTTGTTCATTTTTTACATACTCATGAACATATACATAAAGCAAGTAATCTTGTTATACCATTTAATCCTAGCGTCTAGAAAAAAGGCCTTGGCAAACAGCGTAGACCCAGATGAGAAGCCGAATTTCTGTAACAAATATTCTAAATATATAAATAAATATACTAGACATCCCTAATTTTGGAAATGAATTGATCCAATTTAGAAAGATGTGAGAATCCACTAGGCATAAATGGGTAAATATAAATGTGATTATTTTCTTCAAGTTGTTAAGTGATTATTAAAAGACGAGCCTCATATTAATTAGTGTCATGAGGTTTCCTTATCGAACCATTTTAATGGGCGGAGTTGTGATGAATGAGGCACATTATGAGGAAACAAAGTGCATAGTTTCGTTAAAAGTGTCATCATTCATTTTCAAACAGCAGCCTACACTCTTGTGTATATCAACAAATTAGTTTGGTACTAAAAGGAAAATTAATCATGTCTATAATATAATAGAAGGTAATTTGCATTTTGCAAACGTTGCGAGTAGCACCGCCTGTGTTCATACACTAGCATGAATTGAAAAACAACCATTTAGTCAGTTTATGATCAAAAATTGCATTTTATAAGTAATTTATACACAAAACGGATAACCCAAACGTAATTCACAATAAACAACAATAAATGTCATCTTTTTACAATAATTATTTTTAATCATTAGGCCACAACAAATTGATTAAATGTTCGTTGGATTCGCCGCACCTAAAAATCTTAAAACTAAATAAAAATATTTTTATTTTTATTTTGCGCCCGCAGCAAAACAATTTGCTGCGCACCTGTTTATTAAATGATTTAGTTTTATTTAGCCTACGTATTTAAAGACATAGAGTGTTATAACGCTTTGCGTTATTACATTGGTTTATGGTAAAAACAAATGGCAGCGTTCGTCTGTCTTGTTATGTCGGCAAATGACACAAATGGAATTGTTAATTTTCCGACGGGGCAAGTAGTCATTGCATCACAGATGATTTGAGTTAGTTTATAATTTCAACCGTATTTACATCAGGATTTGAAATGTCGCCGGTATGCGTTCGATTGGTAAAAATCTGCAATAAACTTATTGGTATTGATTAAGTTAAAATAGTAAAAATTAGCATGCAAAGGAGTGTCGCCGTTGAACTGGACAAAAAATTTCGAGTATAATATAAATTGTACGAGCCACCTATCTTCTAGTTCAAACTGTTAATGGCTAAGTGTAAGGTGTACATTATGCCCCTTAAACATGATTTTAGCATAAGTAAGAAAGTGAAGAAACTTTCTGGACCTAAACGACTTTACTAGCATTTGATTGACTTTTTTTATATATAAAATACTCAATTTTAAATACCCATTTCTTATTTTTCTTTCATTAGGAAGTTATGTTGTTTTTTTTACTTTACAAAACTTAAACTTCTCATTTCTAATTTTAACAGTGCTAAAATAACAAAAGTAATGCATCGAGTATTGTATAATACCATAACCT
Source organism: Dreissena polymorpha (assembly GCF_020536995.1). Lineage (NCBI taxonomy): Eukaryota > Metazoa > Mollusca > Bivalvia > Myida > Dreissenidae > Dreissena > Dreissena polymorpha. Next base: position 8,375,922 of record NC_068370.1, on the reverse strand, counting down.
ATGATATTAGAACTAATAGAAATTCGAGATATTTCGTATCAGTGTTTTTTGCCCAAAATAACAGACTCTTATAGGCTGTGTCCAAATTGAAAATTGTACAAAAAGCTGTCTCCCAAAAAGTAACTTTTTTTCCTTTTAAAAGTCTCGCCAAAATTTACAAAAAATAAGTTGTTTTTTTTTAAATAAACTCAATTGGTTTATTGAGTTTATCATACAGCAGTTTAATATCCTAGCTCTTTATAATATATATTGTAGAAAGCAGTTAAACATGCACTTATTAACAATTGGTATACTGTTACCTATAATCATAATACTAATGATTTAATATTCCCAATTTCATGGTTTATTGCACGTTATCCCCAATCAAAAATGTACAGGCTGTAAAATATGACGCAAAGAAAAATCACTGCTTATGCTTGATATTTATTGTATTATTTATTGTGTCATGTTATTAAACCATCATTGACAGAAAACTGAGCTTCTTATATAACTTCGATAATGAAAACTACATGTACCGTGTTAAACTTAAGTAACTACCTGGTGTGAAAAAGCAGAACAGCTATTAGAGACGTTTTATCCTCCGCCATAGGCGGAGGGATATTGTTTTGGCGTTGTCCATACGTCCGACCGTCTTTCCGTCCTTCCGTCCGTCCGGCACTTTTGTGTCCGGAGCAATTTCTTGGAAGTGCTCTGGCGGATTTCATTGAAACTTGGTATGCGTATATATATGGATAAGAGGATGATGCACGCTAAATAGCATTGTACACAATATGTTAATAACGGAGTTATGGCTCTTTGTATCTTGAAAAAATATCCAGAGCCATATCTTAGAATTGCTCTAGCGGATTTCATTGAAACTTGGTATGAGTATAGTATATATATCGAGAAGAGGATGATGCATGCCAAATGGCATTGTACACCATTGGGTAATAATGGAGTTATGGCCCTTTGTATCTTTAAAAAAATTGTGTGTGTCCGGAGCCATATCTTGCAAGTGCTTTGACGGATTTCATTGAAACTTGGTATGAGTATATATATGGATAAGAGGATGGTGCACGTTGGCGTTGTCCATTCGCCCAGAAAACGTTTGTGTCAAGAAGTATATTTGCGGGGGGGATATCAATTTAACGAATTTGCTTGTTTTCTTTATTTTTACAAACATTTGACAATGGCTTAAACTCAATTATTACTTCTAAATGATCTTGTACTGGTATTTTGCAGATATCATGCATCTATTTGGCAAAATATATCAATTTACATAGACAATGTATGTATTTTTTATTTTTCGTTTTTCGCCCGCCTGTGATTTAACAAAAAATAGAATAAAAATAAATTTATTTTCATTTCGCTCGCTCGCTCCATTTTTGGGAAGCAAAAATCCGTAGAAAATATCATCAATTTGTTGTGGCCTTAGAATAACAAAACTCATGACATTTACAACGGCATGCATATTTCAGATGCTATGTAACAACGGCATGCATATTTCAGATGCTATGTAACAACGGAATGCATATTTCAGATGCTATGTAACAACGGAATGCATATTTCAGATGCTATGTAAATCCCATTCTTAAGACCTGATTTGTAATGTTTGTTATCACACAAAGATTGAGAGCTTTATTAAGGAATTTCCGCAATAAAATTGCATTTAACTGCATTTAACTACGGTTGAAAGATTCAACATACGTTGGCACTTGAACAATCGGCATGGCGAATGTGCACGGCCGTATCAATTTAACACATTTATGCCTAGTGGACTCTCCCATCCTTCTAAATTGGATCAATTTATTTCCAAAATAAGGGATGTCTAGTATATTTATTTTTATATTTAGAATATTTTTAGATAAATTCCTGTAAGCAAACATCGCAGACCCAGATGAGACGCCGCATCATGCGGCGTCTCATCTGGGTCTACGCTGTTTGCCAAGGCCTTTTTTCTAGACGCTAGGCATAAATGGGTTAAGTATGTAAATAAGTAACTCTTGACAAGTGTTTTCAAACTAAAAATGTTATTTTTGTAATCATATTTCAGGCCTTAGAGCCTGTAAGCGACAGAGTTTATTTTTGTTTTGTGAATGAAACTAATTCACGATATGTCTGTCTTTGTTTTACAATATCCTGTAGATAAATCGCTTAAGTGATATTTTAACTAATATATTGTAATGACGGATAATGTTTTTTCATACTCATTACTTAAAAACCTGTCCCCGAATTGTTTTAATAGATTCCCGATACTAACGACACTAGAACACTAAAAGTATGCGTTTTTGTTCAATGTGATAATTTTTCGTCTTCATGGGCACATTTGATTGAAAGCCTTTAAACGCGTTTGTTTGCCATTAATTCTGTTGATAATTGCGAGGTTCGGTTAGCTTTAAAACCGGTGTAAATCGCATTTTGTTTGCTTGGAACGTTTCAAGGCGGTGATCCAAGTTTGGATGTTATATATTATTTTGCTTACAGTTGGTGTTCTGAAACCCCATACTTCTGAAGCATGATTTAATATAGAATCCACAAAGGAGTCCAACAACTGAAAGAATATGTTTGGTTTATTTCGAAGTCACAACATTTTATCAATAATGTATTCAAGTCTTTAATGCTTTACCAGCCAAATGTTCTTAGTTTAATTAAAAACGTCCAGTATTATTCAACACCGTGTATAACTATTTAAAGTTATCAATAATTTCAATATCATTAACATAGTATGACCATTTTTCATTTTATTTTAATCCTCCATTTTTCCAAAATACCATGATTTTAGATCGAAGTGTAAACATTTACCCCCATGCGTTGCAGTATAAATAAAATGTATTTAAATGTTATTGGACTCCAGTAAGTGACTTGCTTAACAAAGCTATGTAATCAGTAACTAATAATAAAATCAACAAAATTCTATTGGTACTCAAACCAGACTTAATGTTGTCTTGTAGGTTAAGTTCAAGATCTTAAACAAATTTTAAAAAACACAATCGGCGACATTACATCCCCTTGCCACTGTCAAACCGCATAACTAAAAAAATCTGAGTAACATAAACATGATTTGACATATGGCGCAAAATTCTCATACATATCCTTCACTTTTCATAGTAATTTACCTTATATACCAGACTTATACATGTTCAACCATAATGCATTTGCGGTTTATACTATCAAAACATTTTAAAAATCGACGTATATAACATAATACTGTTTATTTTCATTTACATAATTGTGTACAATGGACATCCATACATCAATAGCATCAATAGTTGAATAACCTTTCCTCAATCCGAACTGCGCATCGGAAATAATAGTGTTTTAATTGCGAAAAGTTTCGTTGCGCTGGTTTAAAATCGCGGTGAATAATTTTTGATAAGCATCTTACCAAAGAAACCCTCAATAATTATTACCATCATTAATGCAAAGGGATTATAACCCCTTCTGTCCATTTATCGGGTAAGAATACCGATTCAAAAATACCGTTTTACACATCGCACAAATGTGCAGACAAAATATCACTACATTCAGTTTACCAACTGTCAGCAACATTATATTGTTAAAGGGTTAATACACTAAGCCAGTGTTTATAAACAGTTTGACTGTGTGGAAAGTGTATACAATTTAATGTTGTCCCAATATTTAAATGCTTTCTTTTAGCAAGGGATAAATGAACCCCATAGCACAGTTTTACCAGACTTTTATATTTCCATTTTGTAAATTTATATTGGGGTTTAATTACATTGTGTGCCAGTTTGTCATAAAACTAATACTATGGAAACCCGTTGTTAAGAATTGTTCTTTAATTTTTTTTTTACAAAAGCAGCAAACAAATTAACATTTTATATTCAAAGTTTTGATGTTTACAATTTTTTAGGAAACACACAGACGGAAAATGAAAGCGAATTGCAAAAATACGTTGACAAACCTGTTTAAATATTGGTTCCTAAAATAGGAATTTAATGAAAAGCAACAACAATTTTGAATTAAACTTTCTAAACGTACAAGCAACCAAAAGTTCCTTTCCCTTTTTAATATGATGCTCCGAAATAGTCAATAGCTAAAACACGCACGGGGTCATAATCAAATTTATCTGAAGGCATTCCATTCTAAAATACAGTTTTGACAGCACTTTTGATTTAAGATTTTGATTACAATCAACTTGTTAACATCAACGCAAGCTCGTATCGGAAGACAACAAAAAGATTGCGTAATGTATAAATAAAAATATGAGCATCAAAGATTATTGCAAGAACGGTAAAGTGAGTGTAAATACATCTTAAAATATGTAGTGGTTTTCATTTTACTTTTTTATTTCTTGTCTTTTAATAGTCTGCGGGAAGATATTTACATATTCTTGCATTCGGGTAAGTGACATAATGGTACAAAATCTTACTTAAAACTATTGTAAGAGTATTAAATACATCAATTGTATTAATATAATAACTATCAATAGGATATTTTAATTCTAGCAATTAACAGTCAGCAAAAATTTCTGTTGTTATGAAATATTTGGGAAAAAAATACACCGTGCCATTTTGATGTAGATTGGAAAAGTTTAAATGTATTGTTCTGCACCAAAAAGATACACCATTTGATTAATGACATTGCAAAGATTGATCAAAAATACAGGTGCAACAAAATGTTAATCCATTGATATAAAATGCGAACGCTTCATGAGAAAAAGCCATTAACCACATGAATGCAATCTACACACATGAACTACAAATGACATTAACTCGTCAAACAATAAATGCCAAATCCATCAATCTATCTTCGTTTATTGATCCGTAAATTACTAAATACACTTATGTGGGAATTAGGCGGTTCACCGATTTTCTGTCAATATATCGCATGGTAATTGCATTTGGCCTTTTGGATATGCGTTTAAATATTTCGGTACAATATGCCTCGCATCTTTTACAATTACGTTATCAAATAGCACGCAAAACATGCCCTTATACAAATTAACAGTTAAAATACATAGTAACATAGCTCCATTTATTTTATTTATTTATTTTTTTTGCTTATTATGTAAAATCAAAATATTACCTAATAGGGCTAGTACGAGATTTGACAAATTAAAAATGGTTGATTTAACAATTGCTGATGTTTCTACACAGTTTAAACTATATAAACTATACAGTTTTATGTTTGTGTGTTTTTTTTCTTATCAGGTGCGGGTGTAACAACCGATATGCTGCCATTATATTCCGTATTTTATGTTATTGTGACGCTGTTGATTTCACGATGTGTGTCGTATGCATGATCGTATGCTGCTGATTATTTACTGTAAAGGCGTTGTCTATTTTTAAACATATTTAATCATGTGTAAACATCTATAATAAAACATTATTACATGGATCATGTGTTGTTACATGCAAAAGTATTTAGCCACATGATAACGTAAAAGAAATGCAAATACATAGAACAGAACAGAACATGTGTTTTATTATGACTTGCACAATGTACATCGTCAATATAACAAAACAAACAAAGCATAATTAAGAATATTCTTGTCACGGTAATCATATATTTACAGTAACTACGGTATACCTGGTCTTTATTATAAAACTTATTACATTTTATTGTGATATACATACATATTGTGATATTCAAAATGTTAAAGTATGTGTCCTTGTTTTACGAGGTTGAACTTACATTTAACAATTAGTTTCTTTTATTTAATGCGTATTTAATAAAAAAAATTAATTAATTTGGTTTTGTTATCAATGCCCAACATTTCCAAAAATTTAAACATCGATGGGCGTTGGTAATAATACTTTGGTATATATTTTTTGCGTATCTCCTCTAAAAATGGACATATAAGCATAAAATGATAATCATCTTCAATATCATGTGAATTACAAAATAAACAATAACGCTGATCCCTAGCAACTCTGTTTCTACCATATCTTCCGGTTTGTATTCTTAGTGGGTGAACCGATAGTCTTAGCCTACAGAAAAACATTCTTAGGCTGCTAGGTAGTAAATCGAGGTATGATTCGTAATGAAAATTGTTTTTGAAAAGTACATAAGTAGTAAGAACATGGTTTGTATGCATGCTCTGGGACCATTCCTGAATAAAATTGTCAATGATACGTTGTTTAAAAATACAAATAAATGATATAAAATCGACATTTTCAGCGTCTTCAAAAATATAAGAGAAACCATGAGCGCTTAGCAATAACTTAACATTATATACCTAATTTTTAAGCCAGCGTTACAATCTGTTTTGGCCTGCTCATAAACCTTTTTAATAATAATATTATCTGTATGTATAATTTTACTCCAGTATTTAATAATTTGTATATACCTTGTAATGAACAGAGGGTATCGACCTAACTCCCCATATACACCCGCATTAGATGTATTAGCTTTAAGTTTTAAAATACGTTTGCAAAATTTCAGATGTATTCTCTCTAGTTCTTTTGATTGCGTAAATCCCCATACCTCTGCTGAATATTTAAGTATAGAGCCAACAAATGAATCAAAAAGTTGACAAAGTATCTTTGGCTTTAGATCGTACTTTTTACAATGTTGCAATAGTACGTTTAATGCCTTACTTGCTTTACCTGCTAAATATTTTTGATTCAGCTTAAAACTCCCTGTGTAGTTGAAAACAGTGCCAATATAATTAAAATCGTCTACAACAGTTAATTCTTTGCCATCAAAATTCCATTTTTCATTTGACAATAGTCTGCCCCTCTTCCTGAAAACCATAATTTTTGTTTTGTCTGTGTTGACAGTGTTACAATAAGAGTGCAAAAGATTAATATGGTTTGCAATTCATCTGGCGATTTCGCAAAAATGGCCATATCGTCTGCAAAAAGTAAAAGCATTAACACAATATCGTCAAATAATAATCCCGAAGTAGGTTCATTTTGCAAATAAAGTTCAAGGTCATTAACAAAGAATGAAAACAAGATCGACGAGATTACCTTCCCCTGCTTTAAACCAACTGCATATTCAAAAACGTCGGAGTAGGTGTTACATGATTTTACACATGATTTTACTTTATTATACATATCACGTATGTTTCTTAACAATTAACCTTGGATTCCTGATTTGTACATTTTCAGCCAAAGGGCATTTCGATAAATTGAGTCAAAGCATTTAAACATGTCCACAAAAATAACATAAAGACGTTTATTATGATTCAGATAATTTTGGATTACTGACAAAAGTATAAAAACGGCATCAACGGTTGATCTCTCTTTCCGAAATCCGAACTGAGCGTCCGAAATAATATTGTTTTCATGTACCAATGCATTCATTATTGTGGACTATCTAAAGAGTTAAAAAAAATTAGTCACCTGTGCAATTAAACAAATATCAATATGTCATTCACTGTGTATCTTCTCAATAGCAGGCATGCAAAGAGGCATTTCTTCGGGTTATTATCCTTCTACTTCCCACACACATTTCATTTCGGCATTAAAATAATTTCTTGGAACGATTCAAAAGTGACCTTTAGGACACGGATTGAATAGTCGCGTATGTAAGACAGTAAAGTCGTTTGCGTGTTTCAATTGTCAAATTACGTCTAAGTCACGTTGACGCATTTGAATTTAGATATCAAATTAGTAGAGCACTGATATACGTCGCTGTTACAGATAGGTAATAACTGTCATTTATTGAAGTTTCGAAAAAATATACTGTTGATATGACAATAGTATGATAACAGTGGTTTAACCGCAATGTTGTGCTGACTCATAGACTTTTTATCCAATAAACATAATTTATATTTGTGGTTGATGTTGTTATTTTCATTTAAAAAATCGGCGGTAAAAATATGTGTACGAACATTTTAACTCCCGCTTTGAGTAGAGTTCAAGTACCTTGAATGAAATACATGTATTAAATGTTTTGGGCTTTGCTAATACAGCCATCCAACCATTCGACTATCCGCAATAAAATGTCACTGTTACAATGCCGCTCTGCTTCTGTTACAATGCTGCTCTGCTTCTGTTACAATGCTGCTCTGCTTCTGTTACAATGCTGCTCTGCTTCTGTTACAATGCCGCTCTGCCTCTGTTACAATGTTGCTCTGCTTCTGTTACAATGCCGCTCTGCCTCTGTTACAATGCTGCTCTGCTTCTGTTACAATGCTGGTATGCTTCTGTTACAATGCTGCATTGCATCTGTTACAATGCTGCTCTGCTTCTGTTACAATGCTGCTCTGTTTCTGTTACAATGCTGCTCTGCTTCTGTTACAATGCCGCTCTGCCTCTGTTACAATGCTGCTCTGCTTCTGTTACAATGCTGCTCTGCATCTGTTACAATGCTGCTCTGCTTCTGTTACAATGCTGCTCTGCTTCTGTTACAATGCCGCTCTGCCTCTGTTACAATGCTGCTCTGCTTCTGTTACAATGCTGCTCTGCTTCTGTTACAATGCTGCTCTGCTTCTGTTACAATGCTGCTCTGCTTCTGTTACAATGCTGCTCTGCTTCTGTTACAATGTTGCTCTGCTTCTGTTACAATGCCGCTCTGCCTCTGTTACAATGCTGCTCTGCTTCTGTTTTAATGCTGCTATGCTTCTGTTTCAATGCTGAACTGCTACACCTCGCGAGTTAAGTGGATTATGCACGAATTAAATATGAAGAATCAGTTCCGTAGCTCAAATGTGATTATTTAATCGTTGTTTCAGTTTTAACCGCTATAAGAATCTGATAATCGTTTATGAATATTTAAAAAAAAAATCCGGAATATTTTTACGTTTGAACATGTATGCATCCTTATGTTTTTTAATTAAAAACGATTAGCAGTCGATCATGTTTGTTTTTCATTTTATCGTGCCTCTGAAATTGCAGGTCTTTTTCTCTAGATGCCATCGGTAGGTAAATGGTAATTGAAATATTAATGTAGATTACAATTGCGATGCTTTGCGATTAATATGTTGCGCGTTTCAATGTTTTGCGTAGCAATAAGGCCAAGTGTGAGGTTTTTACGACATAAAACCGGGTTAACCCCACATTGTTAAACGCTTGTCTTTCCATCGTGTGTGTTTCTTGTGTGTTAGTGATTTTTCGCGTATTTCTTGCACTGTGGGATTTTAAATATATATTGAAATTGCCAACGCTATATATAAAAGGTTATGCCAAAAAATTAAATATATAAAATAAATATCATAAATTGAAGATCCATAAACGGTTTTCAATTGGATACTGTCCATTATCAAAAACAATATGTTGCTTTTGCAAATTCGCCTTGACATTCTATTGTAATACCACAACTATTTTTCTTGTTAAAACAATAAAAAAACAATATAATTAGCCTTTTATATTAATTTCACACTAACGATATGTATCGTGACATTATTTAAAATCCATCAAACTAAATGTTAATGGTGGTACGTAGGCCGTAATGATATTTTCACTGACTATTTACGTTCTTATTGTGATATCATCATGAAAAGCTCATAATTTTGACATCTTTGTGTGAAATTTAGTAGAATATGCGACAGTCTTATGGCTTACTCATTGAAAAGATATTAATGTTATTTCGTTACTGTTGCTGTTTTAGAGAAATGTCTCGACTTTTCTGGAAATAAAAAAACATCGTTAAGTTGCCTTTCATGCATGCATATATTTTTCCACGTGGTTATACCGAGTTCGGTTGTGCCACTTGTTGATGACGTTTGTACGTATGTGCGTATGTTGGTGTGTACTAATTTAGCTGTTTTTGTATGATCGTTCTTACGTACGTATGTATTCCGTGATAAGATTTACCTTTTTATTAAAAAAAAAATCCAATTGAACTTAACAGTCATTTGACTTCACTGCAATTATTTTTTTCTGACATTTTACAAATGAACAAAAATGTTAATTTATTTTAAAAAATTAAGTTATTCTTTTATTGATATTAAGTATACGATTTCTCGAATAAGGAAAACAATTACGTTCAATGAAATCGTTAGAAATCAATTTTGATGGATATAATTAGACGCTGGTGTGACATTTCAAACATGTTATCGGTTCTACGAATAAATTGCTTGTTCATTCTATTTCCTTAGTTTAATAATCGACGACATCAGATTGAGAGACACATTTGAACTTGATTGTACACTTATTCCTTTTATTTTATTTGTCACAATAAAAAGGACCTGATTTATCATTTACATTTTTGCATGGTTAACCAGTTGTCAATCTTATCAGTTGTGAAAATGTATATATAGTTATTTTTTTTATAAAAAACGTTGATTTACATTAAAAGTCTATAATTTGACGATATTGTAAATACACATGAGACTTGTTAGAAAAAAATTGACGTATTCTATGACGAGTTTTACACACATAGCATCGCAAACTTTTAATCTCTAATTACTCTAAAATTTATTGACATAATGAAATTAGCATCTTACACCGCATTGAAAATATTATTGACTGAATTTGTAATTCCGGTAGTGTCATTTAAATATATTCCGACATGACAAATATAGTTTCAAGAAACTAAATCCCCAAATGATTTGAAGCGACCTGCCAATAGTTCTTGTACCAACGTTCCGCATAAGATTTCAAGGAGATTGAATCGGAAAGGCTGTTTTTGGAAAGATATCGATACATGGACTTGCGTGCATGGTATTAAAGACACATAAATGCAATCGCCTTTAAAACTACATGAATACTGATTTATTGAACAATTGATAATATCATGTGTTTTGTGCTGTGTAATGATATTCCAAAAATGTAAAGAGTTGTCTGTAAATTAAAGTTAATTGTTTTTATCTGCACTCTATTTCGTTGGATTTTGTTCCACATGCAAAATGTTCATTATAAGTGTTTTCGTTTATTTTCGTTTTACATTTGAAATTAAACATCATCGTAAATGTAAGTCGGCATTACATCGGAAAACATATGATATAATCCAAATATTCGTGACAAAACTCTGGTTGCTTTACTTGAACAATACTAAAGATACGTGTGTTTGTTCAGTTAAACGTGTTTTACAAATCTGTCTCACATCATCTGTTTTGTGAAACGGCAATTGTTATATTTCCAGTACATTATTTCGTTTTTAGTATGTGCTAACAAGCTTGAAATGAATACAAAATGGATTTTGTTATTCAACAAATGTATTGAAAGAACATGTAGTCATGGACGCAGATCATTCAATATGTTTTGTGTTTAGATTTCAATGGTCAAACAAGTGAGAAATCATGCCTCAACGAAAGCGTTAAATGATTATGCTTAAAAAATTCAGAACTTATGTGTAACAAAGCAATATTGCGTGATCTTAAAATACCAATAAAAATTGGTAATTCTGGTTTATGCTTTAAAAACAGTAAGTTTTACAAAAGTAAAACAAAAAAAAAACTAAAGATATTGCATGGCATAAAGCGAAGAGAAGTTAATCGATTTGGCATATCATAGATTTAGAAATATATGTCTGAGTCTTTTTCTTTTCTTTGGTTTTTTAGCGTTTGTATTACTCTAACCATTCAAAAGGCGTAGCGATGGTATGTACAAAACTGCGTATGGTTTAGTCAAACAACAGCTGACGCAGGAAACTCGTACAACATACAAACGAATTCATAAACCGCGTATATTTGTATCAACTGGGAAAAAATTAATTCAATATTCCTGGATAACAGGTTCTTTTGTTTTGTGTTGTCTCAAGAACATGATCAATTATATTTTTCGATGTTCCAAAGAACATCGACGATAAGGAATTCATAAAACCGGAGATATTATGCGGCACTTTGCAATTGGTGGAGTCGATTAACATTCAAGCAATATCTTTTACTTACGAAGCCACCGGCTATTTTGTCAAAAACCCGACCTCAACTCTGTGCAATAACGCCAGTGAAATATGCACAAATAAATTGATGTTTATTTTTAAACGTTTGTCTGTGCAGTTCAGTCACAAAGGTTGTATATCAACTACATAGCTAGACAAAGAAAAATCGTCATCAAAATATTCATACAGGTGAACGAGGTCTACGATTCTTAACAAACTGTTTGACAATAATACGATACTCCCTTTGGACCCTTAGTAAACACTTTCATTGTAAACCTTTTGATTACACGCGCAAAAGCGCGATAATAAGATACACGCGCCTGCGGATTTTGTTTTCTCGACCATTTCTTTTGCAATTTAAACATTGCGATTACGCTAAATTTTGAATTGTGATTTCTAAAATTTCAAGGGCAACAGTTCATATCTAAGTGATAAAAACAAACGTAGTTAATAATGTACAGTGTTTTAAATAACGGCTATTTGAGCTAGGGAGTCCTTTTTTGGTTTCCTCTTATGTAATAACGTATGACCCCGCAAACAAGTCTACGAGGCAGGGAATCGCTCCCTTAATTCACTTACTACATAGTCAACTGCTCTGAGGCAAATAAAACAGTTTAATAAAAATTAGGAGTGAAGTTTGAATATCAATTTTACTGTAGCGTTAAGGAAGCAAACAGTTTAAAATAACTTGCCAATTAGAAGCAAAAATAAGCATACATGAAGTAACTGAAAAAGCATTGTGATATTATAAAAGAGGCGAATCGTCGTTCAAAACTACTGCCTTATGAAACCGTTTTCATACAACATTGGCTCAAATACTTAAAAAATCAAATCGCTTTATCTTACACGTGTTTAAAATCATATTCATGATAAACTTTATTGAATTATTTAATCAATCAAATGCGTATTCTTGATTTGCATATAAGCGGTGAAACATCAGAAATGTAATCTGTGGTTTTAACTTATCACCAATTAACCGTAATAATATCTATATCCAACCTACAGTATCATAATTTTACGTTGGGACGGAAATCGTTCCCCATGAAGATTGTTGATATAAAAAAACTTCTAAATATAATTTGTGCTGTTTTATCTGTGTTTGCATGTCCACTCAACCGCATATCGATGCGACAATAACAAGTGTCAAGGTTGGCCGTGGCATTTAATGGTCTTTCTATTCCAATAACGTTTCAGTTAAACTGCATACTTAAATTTCTGTATAATTTACAGGGAGGTATATCAATGTCGTACATATAATGACAGACTACCTATGTAAGTGCCACCTGAAATAGCGAATCTGCCTACGTACTGTCATTCATGTGTATTTTTATGGAAATAAACTAATGTCATAATTGCAAATTTATGTCTCAACAAAATGCCAAATGGCTATCGACAGAGCTTCCTTGTTTGGGAATGTGCTGTAAAATGCAATTAACATTTGCCGAGAAAAGTCGTCCTCATGATTAACTTGCCGCATTGCTTTTGCGATGTATATAATTTAATGTTTGATTTCAATTTGTATTAACTTACCTTTAATTTAATAAAGCCATGATAACCACGCTTAACAGTGCGATTAAAACATTATGTGGTATTGACCAAATCGTTCGAAGTGGTAAATGATTTGAAAATGTTAAAATGACTATTACAAGGTTACGCCATTATAATTATTTATACAGAGTTGTATGTTTGGACACTAACCAAATGCAAATTAAGCATTAATTAATATGATAAGTTATGCATTTATATCAGGAGATCTTGTTTTCACATTCTTTTCCATATAATAATCGTTAATGCATAGGTTATCATAATTTTGTGGAAATTAACAGCGTATCGATTTTTCACCTGCGCATTCATAATTCTTGTCAAGAAAGTACTATTGTTTAGTAAAAGCAATATCTGAAAACAAGGAATCTGAATTAATGCTTATCGTTATGCTACTCAGGCAATAAAACCATTATTGCATGAGATTTACCACATGTAGTAGTAGTAGTAGTAGTACTAGTAGTAGTAGTAGTAGTAGTAGTAGTAGTAGTAGTAGTAGTAGTAGTAGTAGTAGTAGTAGAAGTAGTAGTAGTAGTAGTAGCAGTGGCAGTAGCAGTAGCAGTAGAAGTAGCAGTAGCAGTAGCAGCAGCAGTAGCAGTAGTAGTAGTAGTAGTAGTAGTAGTAGGAGGAGGAGGAGGAAGAGGAGGAGGAAGAGACGGAGTAGAAGTAGTGGTAGTATTAGTAGTAGTAGTTGTAGTAGTAGTAGTAGTAGTAGTAGTAGTAGAAGTAGTAGTAGTAGTAGTAGTAATAGTAGAAGTAGTAGTAGTAGTAGTAGTAGTAGTAGTAGTAGTAGTAGTAGTAGTAGTAGTAGTAGTAGTAGTAGTAGTAGTAGTAGTAGTAGTAGTAGTAGTAGAAGTAGTAATAGTAGAAGTAGTAGTAGTAGTAGTAGTAGTAGTAGTAGTAGTAGTAGTAGTAGTAGTAGTAGTAGTAGTACTAGTAGTAGTAGTAGTAGTAGTAGTAGTAGTAGTAGTAGTAGTAGTAGTAGTAGTAGTAGTTGTAGTAGTAGTAGTAGTAGAAGTAGTAGTAGTAGTAGTAGTAGAAGTAGTAGTAGTAGTAGTATAAAGTATTTATTTCACTGTTTTGAGTCATTTTCTATTAAAAAGGTTTACAAAAATTAAATCTTTAAACTTGACATATTGTCATTGAGTTAATGTTAAACTAATGGTTTCTTGATTAAAGGATGTTGTCTTTTTTGTGTGTTTCTGAGCTATTCTAAGAACCACCTCGGATAAGAAATAGTCAAATTTATGTTAACATTTTAAACAGAGATTTATAAACTCCTTAAGCAAAAATTATTTTTTTTAAACAACAACAGAAAATACCAGCCCTGTACATGCAAATGCATTCCTGTTTTCAAGTACAACGTCGCTTGCTGTGATCCATTATGTAGTTTAAACCAAAATTGTAAATTATCAGCTATACCAACAAGTAATATGATTTGCCTGTTGCACCTTATTCTGTACATTGACATTTTTACAATCACCATCGTCACTGATACTAAGAAAAATAACATATCCCGAAAACAACCTTGCTCTCTAATAAATTATGTATTGGATGGCATTTCAGGGCTGCGTCTTTATGGATATATTATGTCAGTTTGCATAAGATATTAAAATTTTAAAATAATGTTTTATTTAATTAACATGTGTAAGCTTACGTCCACATATCACAGTCTACAAATGTATATGTTACACTTTGAGTTCAAAATATGCGATTTTTTTTCAACATCGCCATTTGTACAAAATCAATACGAACTTCATTGGTACATGAGTTTTAACACATTTGACTAAAATTTAAACAGTATTGATTTGGCATTTTCATCAAACCATCAAATAAGTATTTCCTTATTTTTTGTTGGTCTTGCAAACAACGTGGTTTTTCAGTTCATCCCATTTCGACCGCAGCCATTAATTGAACCAGAATCAATCTATATGATGACATTTACAATTTTATAAATTGGTTTATGATACGACTGTAAAAATTTAGATACTAGTATGTAGTGGTTGCAGGCCGAGTTATTATTAAAAAATCAACCTTGATTTATTGAGTAAATTTTTGAAATTATTATTTTTGACTTTATTTGCATTCAATATTTTCTTTCCAAAGATATTGGCCAAAAGACCTAGGCACTAAATTTACATATATTTTTACATGAGAAGTCTAATTCAAAACTTTAAAACAACGATTATATTGATAAGCAGTGATTTATCTAATTTATAAGCATATACAAACTTGATTTTATCATCGCTGACAGACTTGCCGTTAATCTGTTTGACAAATTAAAGTGATATTATGGGCATCTAACAGTTTATATGTGTCTATCGCAACCGTTGTTTATTTTTTGGTGTTTTCACTTCATATACACTTATATTTGTTAATGCAGCATATACATACTAAAACAATATCCCGGAAAGAGAAAAAATAGTGCATTTGAATATCAAACGTACTTTCGTTTGACAACTGATCATGCATGTACAATGTGAACCTAAATTTAGTTTTACTGCAGATTCGTTCATACGACACAAAAACACAATTTAGTTTTACGGATCATTTCGGCTTAGAAGACTGGGTTAGTCATGTAAAATATCGAATATAAAATATATTTTTATAAACAACTGGTAGCAAGATGAGTTGCAGATAATTGATCAGAAACCACATTTAACTAACTCTTTTGACCTGTTAATTCTTTTAAGCTCAATTCAACAGTGAAAAATGCCCATAGTATCACTTTAACTCTATAACATATATCTATCTACGTCTTAAATTCTACGAAACGTTAGCTTTTACATAAACTTCAATACATTTCCTCAGCAAAGAAACGACCTTGGTGAGATTTCCATTCGTCAGTACGTGAACAAATATTTATTTTTTTTCAAATCAAATATGTTACTTTTTAACAAAATAAACTGCACACTTCACAGACTGTCACTCCTGAGTATATCCAAATGACACTGCACACTTCACAGACTGTCACTCCTGAGTATATCCAAATGACACTGCACACTTCACAGACTGTCACTCCTGAGTATATCCAAATGACACTGCACACTTCACAGACTGTCACTCCTGAGTATATCCAAATGACACTGCACACTTCACAGACTGTCACTCCTGAGTATATCCAAATGACACTGCACACTTCACAGACTGTCACTCCTGAGTATATCCAAATGACACTGCACACTTCACAGACTGTCACTCCTGAGTATATCCAAATGACACTGCACACTTCACAGACTGTCACTCCTGAGTATATCCAAATGACACTGCACACTTCACAGACTGTCACTCCTGAGTATATCCAAATGACACTGCACACTTCACAGACTGTCACTCCTGAGTATATCCAAATGACACTGCACACTTCACAGACTGTCACTCCTGAGTATATCCAAATGACACTGCACACTTCACAGACTGTCACTCCTGAGTATATCCAAATGACACTGCACACTTCACAGACTGTCACTCCTGAGTATATCCAAATGACACTGCACACTTCACAGACTGTCACTCCTGAGTATATCCAAATGACACTGCACACTTCACAGACTGTCACTCCTGAGTATATCCAAATGACACTGCACACTTCACAGACTGTCACTCCTGAGTATATCCAAATGACACTGCACACTTCACAGACTGTCACTCCTGAGTATATCCAAATGACACTGCACACTTCACAGACTGTCACTCCTGAGTATATCCAAATGACACTGCACACTTCACAGACTGTCACTCCTGAGTATATCCAAATGACACTGCACACTTCACAGACTGTCACTCCTGAGTATATCCAAATGACACTGCACACTTCACAGACTGTCACTCCTGAGTATATCCAAATGACACTGCACACTTCACAGACTGTCACTCCTGAGTATATCCAAATGACACTGCACACTTCACAGACTGTAACTCCTGAGTATATCCAAATGACACGATACGTAACCGAGCTTACGTGGATCTACGTATTTTCTATGAGCATAATACAAACAGTTTCTTCACTCGTACTTTAAAGGGATCTTTTCACGCTTTGGTAAATTGACAAAATTGAAAAAAGTTGTTTCAGATTCGCACATTTTCGTTTAAGTTATGATATTTGTGAGGAAACAGTAATACTGAACATTTACCATGGTCTAATATAGCCATTATATGCATATTTTGACGATTTTAAAACCTAAAAATTATAAAGCGTTGCAACGCGAAACGATTGAATAATTTGGAGAGTTCTGTTTTTGTCGTTAAATTTTGTGAAACTACGAAGATTGCCTATATAAGGTATAAAATACGTCAAGTATGTGTACTCGGCGGAATAGCTCAGTAGGCTAAAGCGTTTTTACTTCAGGACTCTGGCAGGACTCCAGGGGTCACTGGTTCGAAACCTGCTCCGGGCAATGTTCTTTTCCTTTTTTTTAATTTTATTCTTGATTTTTTACTGGAGCTTTTACGATCCAATGTTTACATTTATCAATATAAAGCATTTAATGAATAAGTTAAAAAATGCCAAAATCTGTGAAAAGGCCCCTTTAAAGCCTCTATAGTGCTCAAAATGAACGAAAATTTCGTAAAGTATTGCGTAAAATACAGTTAACACCTAAACAATCAGTGTTCAAAACATAGATTTTTGTAGATACTAAATGCTCGTTTTATTTATTTGTGACACAATTAATTTCAAATTCCCGCAAATATATCTATTCATACGACACATGAATACTAAAATGGTACCATGTTACCATTATGCAAAACAAAAATAACAATTGAGCATTGTTGTTGTGTCGCACCAAATCATTTTAGGGAAAAAAAACTAAATGAAAGTTCCATCACATGTATATTATTTGTTCCATACATTTTTCGCGGATGTTATTTGTCGTTGTTCGATACTGTAAATTCAGTCGTTATGTAATACATCATTTTTTACTGACAGCCATTTCCGGAAACAAACAGTGGCCATGACAAAGGCACATATCTAATGAACTTAGGCACTACAAAGAGAATGTCATTGATTTCAATTAATTTCCTGCTAAACTTGATATGAAACAGAATCCGGATTTTTATAGGTACGGCAATTAAGCTTGATTGTTCAGTAAGTTGGTAGAAGAGACGATCGTACGCCTTACTGACACGAACTTTTCTGTGGTTGCAGTTGTAATAAATTAAGTTTTCAATTACAAACGTAAAACTGAACGTCGATTTAATTGACACGTGTTTCTTGCCACAATACTGACTGATAATTGCTTTCTTAGAGCATTATGCTTAAATGCATTCTACAATGGATTGAAGTGTATTATTTACTGCATGCATGATATGAAAATAGTGTTCTCGCATTTACTCTATAGGGATCACACATGCATACAAACTTTTATATTCATAAAAACAAAATCGTTTATTATTTGATCTAGTTATATGTATGCAGGTTTTGTTTTGTTTGGTTGGTGAAAATATTTCTGTGATTATTTTTATTATTTTAAGCTTGTGTGAACTATGGCATTTTAGGATGTACAAACGATGGTCTTACTTATGATCTTCCTTAGCTAAGCAGATTTGAAAACAAGCTATGATGAATTTCATTAAAAAACTGTACTTTTACCAGAATTGCATGAAGAACTCAAATTTATGAGACTGCAAATATAAGCTGAGATTGGTAAACACGTATTCGGAATTTTACATTAAATTATTGTGTATACTATTAAAATTAATATGCATAATATAAAGTGAATGCCACTTTAACCTTATATTCATGTATCTTAAAAGATTTATATTGAACTCAAAATCTGGCTTAAGGTAAGTCCACGTGTTGGCACCTTGGGTATTCGGTGAATCCCTAGAACTGTCATAAAACAATATTTGATGCATAAATTACCCGTTTGCATTAAAAAGACAGTTTGCATGGTAAGTATACGATTATGGTGTTATCGTTAAAACACGTGC
The DNA here is from genome assembly GCF_020536995.1 of Dreissena polymorpha. Classification (NCBI taxonomy): domain Eukaryota; kingdom Metazoa; phylum Mollusca; class Bivalvia; order Myida; family Dreissenidae; genus Dreissena; species Dreissena polymorpha. The sequence continues at coordinate 8,356,734 of NC_068370.1, read as the reverse complement.
CTTCTTGTATACTCTTACAATATTAGGTTTGTAAAACATGTTGTTTATTCTTCCGTTATTAAAGTGATAGTATGGGCATTTTGCACTGTTGAATTGATCTGAAAAGAATTAACAGGTCAAAAGAGTTAGTTAAAATGTGGTTACTGACCAAATATCTGCAACTCATCTTGCTACCAGTTGTTTATAAAAATATATTTTATATTCGATATTCTTACCTGACCCACCCAGTCCTCTAAGCCGAAATGATCCGTTAAACAAAAGTGTGTCTTTGTGTCGTTTGAACGAATCTGGACTAAAACTAAATTTAGTATCACATCGTACATGCATGATCAGTTGTCAAACGAAAGTACGGAAGATATTCAAATGCATTATTTTTCTCATTCCGGGATATTGTTTTAGTATGTTGATGCTGCATTAAAGCGGGTATATACGATTTTGTCAAATATTTATGAATTTATATAAACTGTGTAAAAAACTTCTTATATATATAGTTCAATATAAATTAAAATAAAAGTTAAGAAGAACATGTGTCGAAAAATGCGAAATAAGCCAGATATTTAATTCTGAAATTGAAAACGGCTGTACAACCGAATTCGCCAGCATGTATACCATACATGTACGATGTGCATCTAAACTTAGTTTAACGGTTTATTTGAATTCCTGCAACGATATCTATTCATACGACACACGAACACTATCTCCGATCCTAATACAAAGACGAATGCTTCGGTTATTGTAGGAAAATATGTTCGTCATTATCGGCTCGGGGCGCTAATTTGTCTTTGCTGCATTTAATGAAATTCGGCTTTAATGAATAATTTTTCTTGCCTATTTTGTGTTATTGTAACATATTTTTTCAATATATTACAATTAAACACATATAAAAAATCGTATATACCCGCTTTAACAAACATAAGTGTATATGAAGTGAAAACCCAAAAAATAAACAAAGGTTGCGATAGACACCTATGAACTGTTAGATGCCCATAATATCACTTTAAACAGTGTGCTCTCTATTTCGTTACAATTGTGTGTAAACTTTTCTTGGACAATTTCTTTTTAAATTCCCTACAAGGGACATAATATAAACAAAAAATATACAATAGATCTGCTGTATGTCTATCGACGATCATATAATCCATATCAAAAAATATTATACATTATTATGATAAGCCATTATAAACATCTTGTGGTAATTTTTATTTTCTGATATTGCCCAAAGGTTGTTACGGTATTGTGTCACGGAGCTCTAAATGACTGTTTTCACGAATGTTTTCAAGTAAATATATAACACAAATATATTTAAAACAATTTTTACCTAATCTTTTTAAATATAAACACATGTTCGCGTGTTATAATACATGTTTAAAAGCACACTTTTTAAACGTGCAAAGGTTTTAATCCCATATGTATTTATTTATTGTTCTTGTTTACAAAATATTGTTAAGAATGTCATAGATCCATAACATAATGTATACAGTTTAGTTATTAATCAACCGAATAATTAATCTGACAACAAATGTCAAAAAAAGCATTTTGTTTTGTTGATGAAAATTATCAATCAAAACCAACATATCGTTTTAAAAGCAGACAAGCTGTAATTACCATTATGGACCAAACCACACAGTGTTGGATATAGCTCACTAGGGGCCTGGGTTCGAATCCGGGTTAAGCAAATTTGTATCCACTCTTTTTATATGTACTTAAATTGTTTATTTTATTCACCATATTGAAGTGAATCCGTATAATTAAATTTCAGTTCCTTAAAAACTCGCTTGCGTTTTAAAAAATCTTCAAATAAAACCCCGATTTCATTAATTACTTTCACTTATAATGGTCTTTTTTTAATTAGCACGCAATTTGCGGATGAGAAACCTGCAGCTGATGTTGACCACAACATATCGTACGCCAGTGATAATGAGTGCAAAGATATATAAAATGCAATCAATTATTCACTGCGTTTTTTTAGTACGTATTAGTATACGCAACAAAAGAATGCAATGTGAATGAAAAGAAAATATAGTTTACTACGTTTAACATCAAGTGAGGAGTGTTTTATGTGCAATACATTAAATAGGATATCGATTCTGTTGAGTATAAATAGTTTGTTAATTTTGTGCATATTTCAAAAACGAATAATTTTAGGAGAGGTGTAGCCGCGAGTTTTCATATCCGTCTTTTATGATAATACGTGAAATAAATGTTAAATCATCCGCCTATAGCAATAAATAAGCACGTTTGTTATGTCCTCACTTTTGGATACATCCCCAATAATTATCTGAATGCTAAAATATCGTTTCTTATGTAAGTCATGGTATACAAAATGTGTGAGGCAAAGAAAGAATACTTGCCCTAATTATAAAACAACACAACTTGTGTTTATTGCATTCCTAATGCAAGAAAAAAACAGTTTGAAGTTGAGATTTTGGACATTTCGGATGGCTTTTGAGGAAGCGGAGTTTAATTCATGTTCATATATGTACAAATGAAATTTGAAACATTAAGAAATTCGTCAATCTTTACGTGTTTTTCCAAAGGCTCACTCTTTTAGACTGAGACTGCATTTTCGTCATTATTTACATGTTATATCTTATAAAATCCATTTTAAAAACTTAATTGATGATGTTACTTTTCTAGTCCAACCATGTTACGTCGTGATTGAATGTAAGCAAACTTCGAGGGAAGGAAGTGTGTAGTAAGTGCGAACCCGAACGAAAACAGTCCAAGTAAAACCTAACCTGCCGTGCTCTTCCAAGCACCACCGAAAGAGGAAGCTGGAGGCTGAGCAGGCAGGGAAATTTCGGGGAGAGTACCAAAAGAAGCTGCCATACCATAGCTAAAAATCAGTGATTTGAGGACAGGAACATACCAAACATGGATAGATCCCATGAAGTTCAAAGAGTATGGAAACAAGAAAACTTCATAATTGAAAACATAAACAGTTTGAAATTGATCATATTTTAAAACATATTTGATATTTTTGACCTTCTTACTCTCTGTTGTTTTAGGTCCCATGAAGTTCAAAGAGTATGGAAACAAGAAAACTTCATAATTGAAAACATAAACAGTTTGAAATTGATCATATTTTAAAACATATTTGATAGTTTTGACCTTCTTACTCTCTGTTGTTTTACTCTTAACAGCAACAGGATGAATATCGTTTAAAGTGAATATTAACAGAAACCCCATCCTTAACGCTTCCAAGCTTTAATTGAGTATTGCTCAGTGATTTATGCAGTTATGTTTTGCTTAAACCATCTACTCTAGCACTATGTGTCTAGCACCTTCAGAATAGCACAGTACTTAAAAAATCATGTAATCAAACTTTGGAATAACTAGGCGATTTTTTTACTAGTATATTGTCCAGTTACATCACCAAACTTTAAAGTACAGTATACCCCTTAAGTTTGTTATAATAAATATTTGTTGTCTAGTTTTGTATTGCAATAAAAGAAGGTTTGTACCAAACATAAGTATTGAAAGTGGAAAAGGAATTTAAAGGCTGTAGAAATGTATCTAATCAATTCATATTTACTTTTCAATTAAAGCTGGACACCAAGAAATTAGGGATTTTTTTTTAAGTGGCTGGACAGAAAACACGTGCTCATATATCCTCGTTACTTTATTCAATATTATTAATAAATGCTTACAATTGCAAAAGAGTAGCTTTAGTATCACACTATCATCTGCCATTATCAATTATTAAAACAGAATTTAGTCATCAGCGCTGCAAATTGGCGCGTCTTTAAGGTCAAAAAATAGTTGTGTTGCCTTAGAAAAAGGAATTTCAAGAATAAGGATAAACTATATTGATACGTGAACATTTTTAATGCAGCATCTAATGAAATCTCTTAACACTTGTTCGATTAATGTGCGAAGAATTAAAATTACAGGTTAAACACATGGGTAACTTATGGGACATTTTCAGTAGTAATGTCATTTAGTTCAGGGGGTGGGGGGGGGGGGGGGGTAATCTCGCCTGTATTGTTTTCGCTCTTTATTAACAGCATCAAATTCTATGAGCAGAATTGAATAAATGCCGTCATAACATTAGATCAAATATCGATCTATCTTTTAGTATTTGCTGACGACCCGGATATATTGTCTAAAACAATTTTATAAGACTTATATTTTTCTAAAAGCATTGGCTCCATCTCTTTTGGGAAAAATACAAAATAATTAGTATTAGAACCGCAAAAAGTCAATGTCTTTGTGCATACAGCAACTAGTAAATGGTGCACGCAATCGTTTGATGGCATTAGCGTATCAATCGGGTGGACATTTTCTCTTCGCACAGGCAAACAACATCGATTTGCTTTCAAAACGTCCACCATTGCACAACGTATGAAGGCCTCTACGATTCCAAATGGGTAATGGGTTGTGATTGTATGTTTCTGTACACTTGTGGATGAATTTATCGTCTCTGAATCGCACTACATTGCCCGATCTTTTAAATAATGCGAAATATTTTAAAACACATATAAAATATACTCACTCCGAAAAATTATCCTTAAAGTTTAAAAAAAATCGGTCCTTAACGCCACCTCGGCTGTAGCATTGGCAGCTTTATTAGTACATCGCCAATAAGAGGTGGTGCTCGTGATTAACAGCCATGTTCAAGAACTAGAAATTTTGAACTATTTTAGTTATCTTTAAATTGTTATGTCAAGCGGTGGATCCTGTATGCCGCCGACAAATGTACTGTAAATAATAAAACAAGCATTGTTTAGTTTAAAATGTTTTAAAATACGATAAATATATACATTCATACGTAGTATAAAACTTTATTTTCGTACAAGGAAAGGGTGGTACTTGTACATAATCTAATAATTTTTTTAAATTATTAATGTACACCTTGACAGTATGTGGTCAATTTGTATTCACCTTATCAGCGTGACATTCTCACGAAATGTTTATTTCCTGTTTATTTCAATTGATCTTTCTTTGAAATGATGTATGGTTTGTATTTAATTGAAACGCATTGTTTTATTGTATAATAATGTTTATGACGATGCGCATTATATGCTAAAACAAACATGAACTGTGTGCTGTTCTGTATTGTTTCTTATGGGTTGAAATGACATCATGAAACATCACATTATGAACTACACATCACGTGAACAGTCAAAAGCCCATCATGCAACAGATCATTCATTCTAGCGCTAATGAAACCTTCGACCATTTTGGGTCTCGCTATTTTATAGTACATGTGTATCTGCGAAGGCGTTCCGTTTAAAAAGGTCGTGGGTCATAATCATTCGCCGACAGTTAATTGCCAGATGATTCGTGTGAAGTTATCATAACAAAATGTAAAAAATATGATTTTTCATTATTATAGATCTGTCACGATCAGTTTCATGTCGCGTTTGATCAACGATTTTTTTCAAATAGGTTTACGATGGAATGTATATATAAAAGGAATCTGCAGTTACTTGAACACGCATTTTATAGGAAACGGTAATAAGCAACAGCTGTTTGCCAAGGCCTTTTTTCTAGACGCTAGGCATAAATTGGTTAAAGTGCTGTATGAAGCAGCGTTGGTGCTGGAAGAAACGGTAAAATCTACTTCTACTTCACCTGTTACAGACTGAAGGTCTGAATTATGGATGGACAATACAATTTAATATATATGTCTCCCTCAGCCATATGCTGCACGGGTCATAAAAGGAGTATTGTGCCTTTTCTCAGTAAACTTATGTCTAAAATAAAATTATGTATTATAACCTTTTTATGTGTTTCTATTTAATTTACCGTTTTGTAAGAAATATCATAATTTAATACATGTAAGTTGTAACTATATAACATTCCAGTTTTATACATTAGATTTTTACGCGACAATATCTCTCGTACTCATACACACACGCGCATGCGTGAACACTACCATGCATAAAACAATCTTTTGAAAAACAGATACATGTTTTATTTATGCGTTAATGTATGTAGTTATAGAATATTTCGATGCTCTTCGTAGTGAGATTACATTTTGCTGTATAAATTTTAGTTATTACATAAATTATAATTACTTTCATTTTGCAAAGATCATACGATGCTACATTTTTTAAACAGAAATATTTGTTGGACAAGTGGGAATCATGCTACTGCGTTTTCACGTTCACGTTTTCGTGTACAATTACTGTTTTGACTGTATGTACTTGTACTTGGTTGTTCATGTATATAGTAGTATTTATTTTTATTTCTGTGATACAAGTTTAAGAATGTTATCAAACTAAACGGGTTTCATGCTTACGTAATATTTCGTGTCCTTATCATATTAATGGGGTTTATTCAACAAAACAGTGTGATGTTTTATCGAGTTATAGAACTGACATCATAGTGACATGTCAATTTTTATTCATAACCCAATATGCAATTTACATAAAAAGTATCGGATATTGATATGGATTTTAAACACAGCCGCTATTCCAATACATGCCCTTATAAAAAATTATGAAACTATATTCATGTATGTTATTTTATCTATTTATTTTTTACTTTCTGTACAAATAACAGATAAGAGTTAGGCAGTTGGGATGTCAATGGAACCATGGCCTTTTATGCGAGTTTTATCTCAAACACCGTGTTTAATATGGATGACATTTGTCTGGATTCATGAGCACACGATAGTGATACGGTATTTGAACGCGCAAAAAGAGTATGCGAGAGTTCGTGTTACCACCCACATTTTAATAACATGCTCGGTGCTTTTATTAATTTTAATTATTAAACTGACATCTGAAAAGGACAACGGTCGACAATCATAAATGTTGGTGGACACTTTGGAAGGAAAATACGTATATTACGCATTCCATTTGTGTGCGTCATGTTTGACAAAATTGTTTGCAAAATTAACGTGTTGTATAAATTTAATATATTATATCAGTATCACTCATACAATATTTGGTTAACATCTTTCGGTAAAGTTGTTTGTAAACAAAAAACAGCCATATAGTAAACTTAATCTTAAACAATTATAAAAACCATGGGTTTAAATCACAGTTTCACATATAAGAGTATTATCCTACTATGCAACGTGTATACCAAGCTAGTTGTGTGTTGAATTAAATTCACTTTAACTGTATAATGATTCACTTAGTGATAGAAAAATGTTTACTTTTATATTTTGTTTCAAAAACAAAAACGAACATTTGTTATAAGTATTGTTCATGACATTAATAGCAAAACACGATGTAAAATAAAAATATGTATGTATTGTACATATGAATAGTTAATAGTAGTTTTGCATGATACCGATTCGTTACATTCAAATAAACGCGTCCCTACAAATTAAGCACAACAATACAAGATTATGCTGATATTTTATTTTTAACTAAGATTTAACAAAGATTTAAATGTTAACTAAGATTATATGAGCTCAAACAAGCTAACGAACTTGACCCCACGATATATATCAAAATATAATGCACCATCTAAATCAGCATAGCAAACAGAATCAATTACCTGGTACCTTTATAATTATATAATACAAATGTTTGTAAAGAATTCTAAACGTGAAGCATTTTATGTTTAAAAAATATGATGTCCTTAAATTAGCACGTTTTGGTGAATTTGGCCCAGGGAATATGTAACGTATCTATGGATGTATATTTGCATTAAGGGTGTACAGTTAGTCATAAAACCCAGAAAAAGTCACCCTTTTACAAAATTTATAAATATTATTTTACAATTTTGTTAGTTTCGTAAAAATATTATCTGCTTTGGTTACTGTCCACAATTTCGGAAATAAAGATCCACTCTCCGTTGAGATTGACAACCAAAGTTTGTTTGGCCTAAGTTGAAGCATCATTACTGCAATTAAGATCGGTGAATAAAACCATCATACGTAAAGAGCACGTTGCGTCCTTTTCTTTCTATCAATCTCACATTTCACCAGAACGGTCCACTGACGTAGATGACAAGCGGGCTGGTGTGCTATATAAGCGGCTCGCCACGCGTATGTTTACAACTGTAAGTCGTAGTAGGAAACAAAAACAACGCGGAAATAGACTATAGCCGTGAGAGCCATTATGATATATGATTCGACATAAAGGGAAATATAGCGTACTTGTTGCAGTATTGTTCAACGCGGAAAACTATTAACGTTTACGTTAGCAATCACGTTAGTGCAAAGCGGAAGACGAATGACAGGAAGTGAAATAAAGAAGCAAAGGTGCTTTATATGTCAATAAACAAGGTGTATTAGTTAATTGCAATATTGTTCTACGCGGGAAAATCAAAAAGGCAACGAGAATACGCACTCTTCATAATCATATCGAACTAACTATAACTATTTCTTATATTCAACTTAAGTCGGTGATATCGAACAGAAAGACATATAACGCCAGCGACTATAAATACAATGGCGTTTTGGCTTTCATTTCAATCAATGCTTTCGGTGGCCGCTGTTGTGGTTGCCCAGGGAAACCTTTTGACGCTGGAGAGTCTCCGAGAAAACCGGTGGCGAAGGCACACGCCGCTGGATTCCACAGAGATGTGTAAGGTGTTTGGGTGCAAGAACGGGCATTGCAAGGAAAGTGAAATCCGGAACTTTAGAATCGTATGTGAGTGTTTTCCCGGATACGAGGGAAATCTCTGTGATCGCCTGAAGTGTCCGTATGAATGCGGTAGTCACGGTACATGTTCACGGATCGGCAACATTATGTTCTGCAAATGCGACGAGGGTTACTCGGGTACCACGTGCAATACTTTGAATACACAAACAGTAATTTCATCACAATCGATTATGACGGTATTGGGCAATTTATTAAAGGGAAGCCAGGGTAATGCGTTCTCGAAAAAGCAGAGAGCTGTAACCATAACCGATGACAGCAGGTGGTTTTCGCAGCAGGCCAAGACGGCACCCAACGTCAGATTTACAGATTTCCAATCGCACGCTGAAATTGACACCAATGTCAAGCCGGATGTGTGCGCGCCCGGATTTCAGTGTTACCATGGGAAGTGCGACAGAGACTCAATAGCATACGGGCGATTCCAGTGCAAATGTAATACGGATTTTACAGGATTGTTCTGTGAGAAAAGATGCACACTTAAATGTCAAAATGGCGGGACGTGTATGGTCCTAGAAGACGGTCACCAGTATTGCGCATGTCCTTTTAACTTTACCGGAGTATACTGCCAGGTGACCAAAGCCAGCCCTCGGTGGTAATGTCGGCACCTTTTCGTACGTGGTTTAGAAATCCAACAACCTAAAGCAGAATTGCTAAAACCAAAAACAAACTGTTTGTTAATGCTCCTCTTGTTTACTCGACTTAAATTTCCAAACTGTCGCGGATGTGGCGTTACGCCTTTCGAAAGAAAATCGTACACAGCTTTATATTAAGCATTATTTATTTGTCTGTTTTTGTATTGTTTGTTTTGTAAGATGCCTAGTAAATATACAGAATAACTCTAAGTTTTTCGTATGGGGCATATACGACTTTTTGATAAATTGTAATCCGGATTTATGCTGTATATATGTTGTATATTGCAAATGAGTTATTTTGAATTCCTATGACCAAAGGATCGTTTGTCTAGATAAACTAAAGCGTATTTTTTCCAGCGGATTGCGAAAATGAGTCATATATTGTCCAAATGCGGCCAGCGTAGCTCCATTTCGGCCTGTGCAATCGCACAGTCTAATCAGGGGCTACTTTGTCCGCTTTCACCCACGGTGTCATTGTCTCATAAGCGGACTTGGCAGCTCCTGAAAAGACTGCGCGGATGAGCATATTTGGCTAGGCTAGCCGCATATGGCATAGCACTCATTTTCGCATGACGCTGATCATTTGAAATTCAGAGGATTTTTAAATTAAATCAATAAAAGCCTTTCTTAACGTGATGCTTATTTTTTTACTTAACTACTGTGGTTGTTCGGGCATTTTCGTAAAAATGTTTTGGTGAAAACTTGTTTCATCATATTCCAGTTGGTAACTTTGCGGCCTCACTTAGCAAATACATCCGTGCCTTTTTTTTTGGAACAAACATTTGAGCCGCGTTCTGAAAAAACTGGGCTTAATGCATGTGCGTAAATTGTCGTCCCAGATTAGCCTAAGCAGTTCGCACAGGCTAATCAGGGACGACACTTTTTGCATAAACTGGATTTTCGTGTAGAAGAAACTTCCTTTAAACGCAAAATATCATAACAGCGGAAAGTGTCGTCCCTGATTAGCCTGTGTGGACTGCACAGGCTAATCTGGGACGACACTTTACGCACATGCATTAAGCCCAATTTTCTCCGAACAAGACACAAATATACTGATAGCTTTTATTTGGGTCTTACATTTACCAAACTGATTGTATTTATTCATTTATTTTGTATTTTGTTATTTTATTTATTTTCATTTCCTTCTCGATTCTTATTGACATGTATTTGTTAGTGTAAATAAATTAAAACACGCAATTGTGATTTTTTAGCTCACCTGAGCACAACGTGCTCACGGTGAGCTTTTGTGATCGCTTTTGTCCGTCGTCCGTTGTCCGTTGTGCGGCGTCAACATTTGCCTTGTTAACTCTCTAGAGTCCACATTTATTGTCCAATCTTCATGAAATTTGGTCAGAAGATTGGTTTCATAGATATCTTGGATGAGTTTGAAAATGGTTACGTTTGCTTGAAAAACATGGCTGCCAAGGGGCGGGGCATTTTTCCTTATATGGCTATATATGGCTATAGTAAAATCTTGTTAACACTCTAGAGGCAATAGTTATTGTTTGATCTTCATAAAACTTGGTCAGAAGATTGATCCCAATAATATCTTGGACGAGTTCGAAAATGATGCCGGTTGGTTGAAAAACATGGCCGCCAGGGGGCGGGGCATATTTCCTTATATGGCTATAGTAAAACCTTGTTAACACTCTAGAGGCCACATTTATTTTCCGATCTTCATGAAACTTGGTCAGAAGATTTGTCCCACTGATATCTTGGATGAGTTAAAAAATGGTAGCCTTTGCTTGAAAAACATGGCCGCCAGCGGGCGGGGCATTTTTCCTTATATGGCTATAGTGAAACCTTGTTAATACTCTAGAGGCCACATTTATTGTCCAATCTTGATGAAATATGGTCAGAAGATTTGTCTTAATGATATCTTGGATGAGTTCGAAAATGGTTACGTTTGCTTGAAAAACATGGCCGCCAAGGGACGGGGCATTTTTCCTTATATGGCTATATAAGGCTATAGTAAAATCTTGTTAACACTCTAGAGACCACATTTATAGTCCGATCATCATGAAACTCGGTCAGAAGATTCATCCCAGTAATATCTTGGACGAGTTCAAAAATGATGCCGGTTGGTTGAAAAACATGGCCACCTAGGGGGCGGGCCTATTTTCTTTATATGGCTATGGTAAAACCTTGTTAACACTCAAGAGGTCACATTCATTTTCCGAACATCATGAGACGTGGTCAGAAGATTTGCCCCAATGATATCTTGGATGAGTTCGAAAATGGGTTTGGTTGCTTTAAAAACATGGCCACCAGGGGCGGGGCATTTTTCGTAATATGGCTACATATGGCTATAGTAAAACCTTGTTAACAGTCTAGAGGCCACATTTATTGTCCAATCTTCATGTCATTTGGTCAGAAGATTGGTCTCAATGATATCTTGGATCAGTTCGAAAATAATTGTGTTTGCTTGAAAAAAATGGCTTCCAAGGGGAAGGGCATTTTTCCTTATATGGCTACAGTAAAATCTTGTTAACACTCTAGAGGCCACATTTACCGTCCGATCTTCATGAAACTTGGTCAGAAGATTCATCCCGATAATATCTTGGAAGAGTTTAAAAATGATGCCGGTTGGTTGAAAAACATGGCTGCCAGGGGGCGGGGCATTTTTCCTTATATGGCTTTAGTAAAACCTTGTTAACACTCTAGAGGCCACATTTACTGTCCGATCTTCGTGAAACTTGGTCAGAAGATTTGTCCAAATAATATCTTGTTATCTCAGGTGAGCGACTTTGGGCCTTTCAAGCTCTCCTGTTTAGGAATAAAATTATTTCAAGAAAATAATTCAGATCCTTGTCTTTTATCATTATAATATTTTCGCGTTTGTCGAGCTTTTATATATCGTTTAAATTATTGTGTATATGATGTTGTAAAATGTGTTGCTAATTCATCATGTCATTTATAAATAAATATTTTACTACATAAAATGCGTATTTCTTTTCTGTACATGTGTGTTTTACTCGAATCTGTTTTATAATATTACTATTGGGTATTATGTATGGAGAAAATCATCGAGGAGCAAAACGTCATAGACGACAGTAAACCAAAAAACGCTAGACATGTTAATTTTAAAAACCTGAAGTTGAACGTCGATAATCCAAACTTGCAACAGATGCAGCAAACTGCCAAACAATTGTACGATAACAAATGTTAACATCACTATTTATTTAGAAAAAGCTAAGTTCAAGGTACGTTTTAACAAAATATCGGCCTTTATTTAATTATATTTTGTGTTTAAAAAGCACTTTTTATATCGATTCCAAATGTAAACTTATAAACTTGATAATGTGTAAAAAGGCATTTTAATTGTTTATAAAATAAACACATTTCTCATTTATGTTTTACAAATTTGTTTGAACGCCCAAGTGTTTCAGCCAGTCGAATAATGTATGTGTAATTTAAATACATTAAATAACTTGTAATTTATATTTTAATCCGTATAATATAAAATGGATTAAGTCAAACCTTCAGGGGGTAAATCGAATTTTCTAATATGATCATGGGATAAAATGCAAAACGTAAACGTTACACGTATATATGAGCTGTGCTCTGTGAAAATGGGATTTAATGCATATGCGAAAAGTGTGTATGATATTTTCTGTTTACAGAAACCTGTGCCGACTTCACAGGCTAATCTGAGACGACTCTTAACGCACGTGCCTTAAATCCCCTTTTCACAGAACACGGCCCATATAAATTATGAGTATTATAAACACACTTTGAGAAAGATTTAAACACAATTTAAAGACAAAAAGTTTACTGAACAAATAGCACGAAACCCACTATCTGTTCAAAAAACTACTGTTTGGAAACGTAAAGCTTCATATGTTATTTCTGTCAAGGAACATTCCAGTCTTAATAATAATAATTATTATTATTATCATACCGGATTTATATAACGCCCTTTTCATGCAAGAATGCACGTTCAAAGGCGCTTAAATAGTAAATCATAATAATGAAGACCATATATAGGAATTAAGTACTTGTATTTATTTTCCCTTTTTTACAATTTAATATCTAACACATAAATGTACATTTCATTTGTATGCAGTTTGGTTTAGCTGCTAAATGTTTCATTCATTGATGTAGTGATAGTTATTTATTAACTTCCCTGTTGTAACAATCCAACTTGCACCGGCAATACTTGACAAAATACACTTTGTTCTGCAACAATTGTCCTCATACGCAAATGATTCTTTTCTAAGGAAATATTCAGCAACAAAATGTGTTTGACGTTTTGACAGTAACATCTTGATGTTTCTACGTGTAAATTAATAGTTTTGAACAGAAAACATTAATCACGTTTGTATATTTAGATTTGATACACGCTATCTAAATTGGTTAACACACTCTCTAAAAAATCAATGTCAGGCAAGCAATTATTATATCAAATGAAGCATAACATATTAACTAGTATTGATATGGAGTGTTGGTGATGGTTTGTCATTGGTATTAACCCATTTATGCCTAGCGTCTAGGAAAAAGGCCTTGGCAAACAGCGTAGACCCAGATGAGACGCCGCATGATGCTTGCTTAAAGGAATTTTTGTAAGAAATATTATAAATATAGAAATAAATATACTAGACATCCCTAATTTTGGAAATAAATTGAGTCCATGAGGCATAAATGGGTTAATTTACCGCTCTCGCATTACGACCCTTGTCTTTTCTTATCAAAGATCATACCGCAATGTCCTTGGAAAACGGGACTTTTTAACTGTCGAATTACATCTAGATAATCGTTTGCATTTCGCACAGGCATATTTGGGTCGACACTATGGCAAATGCGCACATACATTGAGCCCAGTTTTTCCAGAGCGGGGCTTATATGGAAACTATATGTTACTTTGAATTGTGTCAATTCAAAATCAAAACGTGAATGGCCAATATGAATGGCATTATAGTTATCCTATAGAAAATAATTCTTATATACCGAAAGGCCTAGTAAAAGGGATCTCTGGTATATTCATAAGAGTCGAATAATACATAAAGTATGCAAATGACATTAAGCCTTAAACGTAAGCAAATGGTGCAAAAGATGAGTGCTTAAGCATAAATTGTAGCGTAATTCATAAGTCACTATGGTTATAACACCAGTGAAAATTGTTAAATTAAAAAGGACACAAAATTTCGGGGATATACGATGTTGCCAAGTCATCGATTAAGAAGCACTACGGTTCGGCACAACAAACAATGAGCCGTGCTCTGTGAAAAGGGGATTAAATGCACGTGCGTAATGTGTCGTCCCAGATGTGCAGTCCGCATAGGCTAATCAGGGACGACACTTTCCGCTTATACTAGATTTTTGCTGAGAAGATACTTTCTTTAAACAGAAATTATCATACAATCTGTGTAATCTTAATAATATCGAGGATGTATATAACTCTGTTCTAAAATGCTCTTATTATCCTGAAGTAAGGAAATAATAAAATCCCAACGTATTATAGATCATGTCCAAATATGCTCAAGTTCACGGAACATTAATAGCTTTTATAAAAACGTGTTAAGAAAACTAGCAGTGTACAGCTTAAAATGCTTTAAACACGAGCAAATGTGGTGTATATGTAGTCTCATATAATTGTATCGTTCCACTATAACACCTTACAGAATAATGTAATGATTGCTGCGATGACTAAACTACATTTGACAATATGTGATCACATATATTTACCATTTACCGCATCCGTTTTACTCTCTCACATAACTTGTCCATTTCTTGTTTTGTAAACGTTCTTTGAAATGATGTATGTATGCTGGTATTTTACATACATGATACATGTACATGTAAAGGACGAGGGAGCTGTATATGATTAAGTCTAAACTATTTTTTTTTGTTATGTTCAGTAATTGACCTTCAAATAAAATAATTATGTTTCATAAATGGATTGATTAAATGCAATAATTTTGAATATCTAGAAAGAAAAACACTGAAGACTACATTAACAAAAAACCAATTGCTGGAATTTATTAAGTTTCACGTTTGATCTGTGTGTTGCCTTGTTATGACTATTTTAATGTCCCCACTTTCAGAGATGACAATACATATCAATCAGTCAATACTAATATACCATTCCACGTGCATTTGAACCTGTTCACACAGTAATTTTCGTGCAATTCTCCTCTACCAGCTTAGTTATGGTCTTTGTAGGTAAACACTGACATGATTTATGGGCCAGTCACGGTGCACAGCGTTGCCATAGCGCTTGTGCGGCATTTTACAATTCAGTCAGAGCGCTGGTTGGTCGCCACAAAAAATATGACAAAAAAAAACAACAAGTAAATACGTATTCTATGACGCACTCTCACCATCCTCACAACGTCCTGCTCGCGTTCTGACAACAATCACTACAGCGTCTCTACAGAGTTCATTGCGTGCTCGCCGTGCACATGAAGTTGCTTCAACATGCGCATTCGAAGGTCACTTTGCTGGTTAATCTGGAGCCTGAGTCATAGACACTCCTTACCCTTAAAGCGCTGGCACCCAACCGCAAAAGAAGCCGAAAGTTTCCACACCGTTGCTATGGCGTATCCACAGAGCTCTCTTACGCACCGTGAACATGCCGAACCACGTGGGAATTTTTAAATATGGTCAAAATAATCGCCACAACATCGCGTTTCAAGCGAGTACAAGACGCCCTCAAGTAAGTAAGGCTCGAATGGTCATTGTCGGCTCGGGAACTACTTACATGTACCCCAGGTACTCTTAAGTATTCTTAAATGTACACCGGGTACGGAGAATATACTAACACGCACCCGGCCAATTTAGACTGTACCCGAGTTTAATTCCCGCATAAATACGATGTCGTTAAACGCGCTATAAAATACGAAAAAATCTCTTTTAAAAATAATCTCAAAATGCTTTTTTGAGCAGGGGTTTGATAATTTTGGCCATTTTACAGAATAATGATATAAATATGAACATTACAAAACAATGTAAGCCGACAAAGACCTTTTTAGCGTTAGAATCCCCGTACCCGGAGTACATTTTAGTATACTTAAGAGTACCCGGGTTACATTTAAGTAGTACCCGAGCCGACAAATACCAATTGAGCGTAAGTAATGCGTCGCTGGCGACTGTATAGCGCGCACATTGACGTTCTGACAGATTTTTGGACGCGAATAAGATGCGCCCTCAGTTTGGCACGACTAGCGACAATACGCTCAGTGTGATTGGGGTTTTACTTTCTCCGCACGTGTCACACAACTTTAACCAGCTGAAGTGATGAAACTGATTATTCATATTGATCATCCTGTGTACGTAGTCGCCTCAGTATTTATATAAATTTATTAATTTACTACAGTTTTGAACAAAAACAGAAGCATTGATAGATAAACTGTTTTGGTTCAGTTTTATGACACAATGCCATGTGTATCTTGAAAACAGATCTGAGTTTATTGGAGTCTGAGGATCCATTTAGTATTGCACACTTTGCTAATGATTATTGTGTTTCGGAGTTGTAGGCATCAGTTTGAATTAAGTTTTTCATGAACTAGAGGTTACTTATAATGAGGTATCAAAGGTAAATCAAAGTGCTGACAGTACAGGTGTGACGATGCTTTTAAAGAGGATGGATATAAAAGCATCAATTTAAGTAGATCTAATCATCACAATTGTGTATGTGGGTACAAAAAAAAATGGTACGAATATTTGGGGTACGAAAAAATATGCCAATAAAAACATTTGGTTACGAAAAAAAATAAAGTACGAAAAAAATTGGGTTAAAATATTTGGGTATGAAAAAAAAAATTGTGGCACGAAAAAAATTGGGAACCTAACAAAAATTGGGTACAAAAATAATTGGGTATGAAAAATGTTTGGTACGAAATAAAATGGGGGTACGGGGACGTAGTACCCCTGGGGAACTTGACCCACAATCGCACATTCTTGGCCCTTTCCGTCAAACATCGGATAAGTTACTTGAAGGCAATAGTATGAATACACATTTATGGCGTACCATTTGGGTCGTAAGTCAACAAGACCTAGTAGGTTTAAAGAGAAATGTACTTTTACGTACAATATGTACGTCGAAGTACATTTTTTGTATTTCGACGTACAAAATTGTAATTCGACGTTCAGTCTTTACTGACCCTTGAGTGTAAGCCAATCAGAAGACGCCTTACATCTGTTGTTTTTAGAGATATTTGACAATTAACATTATTATTATTATTATTATTATTATTATTATTATTATTATTATTATTATTATTATTATTATTATTATTATAATCATTATTATTATTATTATTATTATGCCCCCCTTCGAAGAAGAGGGGGTATATTGTTTTGCACATGTCGGTCGGTCCGTCGGTCGGTCGGTCAGTCCACCAGATGGTTTCCGGATTATAACTCAAGAACGCTTACTCCTAGGATCATGAAACTTCATAGGTAAATTGATTATCACTTGCAGATGACCCCTACTGATTTTCAGGTCACTAGGTCAAAGGTCAAGGTCACAGTGACTTGAAACAGTAAAATGGTTTCCTAATGTAACTCAAGAATGCTTAGGCCTAGGATAATGAGACTTCAAGGGTACATTAATCGTGACTGGCAGATGACCTCTATTGATTTTCAGGTCACTAGGTCAAAGGTCAAGGTCACAGTAATTTGAAACAGTAAAATGGTTTCCTGATAATAACTCAAGAATTCTTACGTCTAGGATCATGAAACTTCATAGGTATATTGATCATGACCGGCAGATGACCCCTATTGATTTTAAGTTCAAAGGTCACGGTGACTCGATATAGTAAAGTGGTTTCCAGATTATAACTTAAGAATGATTACGCCTAGGATCATGAAATTTCATAGGTACATTGATCATGACTGGCAGATGACCCCTATTAATTTTAAGGTCACAAGGTCAAAGTCACAGTGATTCGAAATAGTAAAATGGTTTCCGGATGATAGCTCAATAATGCTTACGCCTAGGATGACCCCTATTAATTTTTAGGTCAAAGGTCAAGGTCACAGTGACTTGAAACAGTAAAATAGTTTCCTGATGATAACTCAAGAATTCTTACGCCTAGGATCATGAAACTTCATAGGTATATTGATCATGACTGGCAGATGACCCCTATTGATTCTCAGGTCACTAGGTCAAAGTCAATGTCACATTGACAAAAAACGTATTCACACAATTCTGCCACTACAACTGACAGCCCATATGGGGGGCATGCGTGTTTTACAAACAGCCCTTGTTATTTATACCAAATTATGCGACTATCGACCGCTAACTAATAGATATTGAGCGTATTTATTGAACATTATTATAATTATTTATACCAAATTATGCAACTATCGACCGCTAACTCATAGATAGTGTGCGTATTTATTGACCTGGCATGGCGGAATTAACCTCAGACTTATGCAAATAATGGTTAACACAAAATACAGCCAAACCAGAGAGGTTATTATACATTTTTAATCCCGTTATCGTTTGGTTACCGTTGGGAATTTCCTACACAGTAATGCGCTGGACCTTGATATTCTGCCCTGCATGGTCAATAAATACTAACAATATGCTTGATAATTTTAATTTTAAAGAAAGACAACCTTGAATCTTCTTCAAATGGGTATTTAATCTATTTCTATGCATTAAATACTCAAAACTTCTTTGTACATTTTTTTTTCAATTTTGATATTTTTTTTAATTTTGTCCTCAATTAAAAAAGAGATTTTAAACATTCATAACGAATACATCTAAAGTTAAAGCGGCTCATGAGACAAGCGTTTTAATCGACTGTAAAAAATGTGTACGTCGAAGTAGAGATTGTACTTCGACGTACAAATATATACTTCCAAGTGTATTTCATTTTGTACGTGAAATACATATTGTACGTCAAAGTGCATTTCTCTTGTCACCAAGTAGGTCTTGTTGACTTTCGACCTAAATGGTATGACAAACACATTTCGTAAGCGGTAATGCGGTCCTACCTATGCACGTCAAAATGTAAGCGAAATATGTAAACAAAGTGGAAGCTTGTCGGGAATGTTGAATTAACGAAGAAAATCATGTATTTATGTAAGTTTATTGAAGAAATGTACAGAAAATATGTTAAATAAGCAATGGCGATATTTTTCTCAGCCACATAGTTGTTGATAGTTTGATATCACGACATGAAAGTAAAAGTAGAACTGTCAAAAATGACAACCTGTTTTGTTTTTGCTGGCACGAGAGGGCGATTACACTCTATGTGTTCACATTTTTGTACTACCATAGGCTTTGCCAATGACCTCTATAGTATGGGTGGCTTTGTTATAATTTATTGCTATCATGTAACTGCATGATTGTGTATATGTTTATAATACACAAAGCATAAATAATAATATAAATATACTGGATGAGCTTATAATAATCTGATAACTATAGCCAGGTCAATTAACCCTTAA
The DNA here is from genome assembly GCF_020536995.1 of Dreissena polymorpha. Classification (NCBI taxonomy): domain Eukaryota; kingdom Metazoa; phylum Mollusca; class Bivalvia; order Myida; family Dreissenidae; genus Dreissena; species Dreissena polymorpha. The sequence goes on along the minus strand of NC_068370.1, from coordinate 8,337,134 downwards.
AGCGCTGGAGCCGAATTTTAAAGGCCTTTGCAAACAGTTTGGATCCAGATGAGACGCCACAGAACGTGGCGTCTCATCTGGATCCAAACTGTTTGCTATTCTGATAGTATTCTTTGAAAAAAATCGAAGAAAATGCTAATTTTAGAAGTTCAGCAGACGACATTTTAGCAGACGACAAATTTCCCAGCATGCAAAGGGTTAAGTACATAAAATACAATGTGTTGTCCTGATTTCACGAAGACTTGAGATATTTATGCACATAGAGTATCAAGATATGGGTTAATCCACAAATGAAAAGTATTTTGATCTGTGTTTGGTGCAGGCCCTTTTTCCATGACTGTGAATATTAAATTTTCACATGTGAAAAGGGTGTCAATTGTTTTCTGAAGTATTTCATTCGACCATTAAATAAAATGTACTGTTCTGCATATAATTTTCCATTTTGATAGGTGTTTGTTAGGTGATCAACAGGAGATAACCAGGGTGCCAGAGAAAAGGGATCTGGTCAGGGCTTCATATAAAAGTGGTTAAATGGTATACATTTTATATCTGGCCAGTGCTCAAGAGAAAATGTGTACATTTCAGAAAATGTTACCATTTAAAAATGTTTAAATACCGCTTGACTAAGGCTCTTTATTCATCTAGCATGAACACTTGTACTATATCTATTTTACACTAAAAATAATATTTAATGTACAAATTTAATCTTCCAGTGTGTACAGATACTACTTAACATATATGTGACTGTATTGAATATAGGAACTAGCTAAAATATCCATTAGAAAAAATATCAGGGGGTGAAATATTAATTGCCCGAAGCTCTGATGATGGAGCTATGTTTATAAATCTTTAAATACACTGATTAAACAAGTAAAACAATACAATGATACAACAGAGGGAAAATCATCCCCTCTAAACAAACATGATAAATAATTATGTATAATATATATGGATTTGGATCTGGATTCGTACACAGCAGGACCTTTAGGTATGCGAGCTGCGGGAGAGAGATGGGAGTGACTTACATTTTAATTTAATCACTGAAATTCATCACTGAAGTAACAGTATGATCTCATTTGATATTGATGTACATGATTGTATCAAGCAACAAAATTAAATAATTATCAGTATAAAGTACTGTCAGGATTTCAGTATCATTGAAATGATTTCAGTCAAGTTTATCATTCATATACATTCATTTTGTAAATATTATCAATATAAGTATACTAGATGCAAACATATTTGAAATAATACAATTAAATATACTGTATATAATCATTTTTATAATGTAACTACACATCCAAGCAGTCCATCAACCCATTGCAACAAAGCCACTTGGTGTGCCAATGCACCAGCAGACAAGTCAAATGCCTTCTGACTTGGTGCATTTTACTATGAATAACATCCACATTAGTTACAGATACATGTGTACATTTGTATGTGTTTGAAAAAATAAATAATCTTTAATGACATCATCTGACCATGCATGTCCTAGATTTCAAAATAAAGGCCTTTGTCTGACACATTGGTAACATTAACGTTAAACTGTTACCAGTCTTCTGAAATTAATTTTATTGAACTATGTAATGAAATCTAAATCGGGCACTGATTAATCTTGTTTTAAAACAGCCATAGATCAGTTGTGGCCTCTCGGTAATGACCCATTTTTGCTTACTTGTCAAAACCTTAAAACTGTCCACACTTCTATAATAGCAAATCTGGATTTAGGTGATCTTCAATGGTACATTTACACTTTAGCTCTGTCACAAGAGTGCTGGTACAGTCAAGTCACATATTTCAATCTAGGCCATGTCAAACTCAAAGTGTCAAAGACAAATGAAAGATGCGTTCATTAATTATTGTCCCATTGTTTACTACTGCTGTGAGTTTTTATATCATATAACTGATGACCATCATGTCAATGTGAGAGAAAATTCACATTATCTTAGTAGGTGTGCGGTAAAAATGCCAGAGGTAAAAATGCCATAGGTAAAAATGCCAGAGGTAAAAATGCCAGCGGTAAAAATGCCAGAGGTAAAGTGATAAAAATGTCATAGGTAAAAATGCCAGACGTTATATAGTAAAACAGATTTTTGAGCAATATTCTTTTAAGGGTATTGAGTATTGTACGGAAACTTTATTTTTTAATTGAACATGTTGTTAATGGTTGGGAATTTGTTTTTCTTTGATGAATCGGTCATTAAAGAAAACTTGTAAAATTCATTGTAAAAGGATATTGAGTATTGTACGGAAACATTTTTTATTAAACATGTTGTTTGAGAATAATGTGTCAGTAATACATGTATTACTAAAGATTCACATGCTTTTTTAAGTAATGAAAGATTCAAATGTGTCTTATTTATATTGTTTCTGTGTCTTAAATGTGTCTTATTTATATGTGACTACGTGCTTATTTTTTGAAGAAAAAAAAAACAGATTACTGAAAACTAAATAAAAAGTACAACGATCATGTTGATCCATGTTGATGTTGATTCTAGCTAGATCATTTTTAAGAAAATAATATTAGTTCTGAGTTATACAATTGCGTATGCTATGGTTAGAATATATAGACATTTATTAACATTTATTAACTGTACTGATATCCACATCGAATAATGATTTTACCTGTATTATTTGCCATTGAACGTGTATTTAAAATAATAATGGTAAATAAAACGGACGCTTGCAATTATTGTCATTAAATATTTCAAACGGTATAAATATAAGACAATGGTAGAGCGTTTACTATTTATTGAAGTTTTTTTAAGGTACACAACAATTTAAATGAAATCAGTTATTTTGGCAGTAAATCCAATTTTTCCAGTACAGTAGCCAGGTGCCTGTGTATTGAGCTAATAAGATAGTGATCAACACAGCAGGTTGCTAATACACAGTATAGACTTCCCCTGACTTTGATTCGAGCACAATAAATCCCAATATTATAAAGTTAACAGAACAGAACAGCGAGTTTATTTGCGACATAAGCATATACAGCTAAACATCAAACAACCATAATAATAAATACACAATACACATGCATCAAAATAACACCAAAAATATGTTTATGCATTTTGTACAAATATATGACTTGTGAGAATGTATGATGTAAGAGAAAGCTCTTTCTGTTTTAACAAATTTAAGTGAATTTTTAAAATTCGCAATTGATGAAGAAAAAAATACAGTTAGATGTTATGTACAAAATTTTAGTTGTGGGGGGGGGGAATTTACTCTCTAAAAAATCTTTATATTATCGGCTCTAAGTTTAAATGCTGTAATTGGCTAGACGTATCAATACATGCCTCATTTAATAATAAATGTAAACATAATCACCATCAAAACCCTGCTTGTTTGTCACATTGCTTTAATAATTTATTATCCTCAAAAATCTAAAGATTCCATTACATCAATAAAAATCCAATAGCTTTTACAATGAATTTAACAAGTTTCCTTTAATGACCGATTCATCAAAGAAACAAAAAATCCCAACCAATAAACAGAATGAATAAAGCACAAAACAACAAAATTACAGTCTAAATGTATTAGTAATTTAGACACTTGAACAAGTTCAAATTAAAAAATGTTTCCGTACAATACTCATTATCCTTAAAAAAATATTGCTCAAAAATCTGTCTTACTATATATAATGTCTGGCATTTTAACCTGTGGCATTTTTACCTATGGCATTTTTAACCACATTCATCTTAGTATATCAGGTTTAGCAGCCTTTTAGATAACAAAGTTGGCTAGTTTTCAATGTCGCTTCTGGGGATCAAACCTGCAGCACAACCTTCTGCAATCAAAGATGACACTCTATCACTAGGCTTTTAGGAAGATACTGAAATGTTCGATCTCTCGTCAGAGCAACCAAACAAAAAATTGAATCAATTATTGCCGACTCGGTATTCTTGAGTGAGTTCATGAGAGATAATGGCAGATGCAACATCTCTCACGCCCCGAGCATCGGCTTAAGCAGTATTCAATTCTCAACACGAAAGTGCTGGAGTCATTTATCCCGAGGGACCAGAAACCAAAAGCACTTGATAAATGTTCGTAATAAAATCATTTGATTAATGACAATACTATTATTTGAGCCAGGTCACAGGGAAAGGGCAGTCTAATCAGTATCTAATTAAACTATTCGTTATTGTCATAAAACCGCTTTTAAGCAAATAGCTTTTAAGCGACTGCAGGCCGATCTAGATGGTTGTGACCCCTTATGTACCAGTCCCTTTATGTACCAGTCCTTTTATGTACCACTTTTAGACTTTATGTACCACCTATATATTATGCAGGTGTTGTCCATTCATTCATAGCAGTATGAATGGGCATTAATTACCTGTGCAAATACAAGTGTTGATTGAGTCAAATTTGAGTGAAACAAATATTGTCTACTATAACATTGCAATCCACTGTACTGAATCATTTATTTCTTGCTATCAGAAAAGTTTTAAAAATTTGGAAAAAAGTTATATAAAGCTGAGTAACTTAGTAACTCAGTTCTTACTAAGTAAAATATTGCAGAATTATATGTTATATCTATTTTGTTATTGCAACTCATAATTTAATGTAAAGAACAAAAAAAGTTAAATAAAACTGAGTAACTGAGTAACTTACTAAGTAAAATATTGCTAAATTATATGTTATATCTATTTTGTTATTGCAATTCATAATGTAATGTTAAGAACCAAAAATTTGAATCTAGTTTTTGAATCTAAAATGTAGCAAATTAAAAAATATTATTATAATTGAAAATTGTTCACAGAAGTAGTCATTACTAATTTTGTTGCAATTGTAAAGAACCAAAAATTTGAATCTGAAAATCTCAATATGAATTAGAATTGAAATTGTATTCACATTCATAAATTGTTTTATTTCCAATAGCCAAAATTAAATGATACAGCTATAATAAAATGAATCTTATGCAATGGTTACAGTATCTGCAATGAAGACTAATGACACTGTCTGGTGCTCAACAGCTTTAAATTCCTCACCTATTACAGGTGTGAAATGTCATGTTTTTTAAGTAAACATCCCACACCAAATGGGTCCTTCTTCACAAGTGACACATTCCTCAAATAATTAGACCAATTTACAACAACATTTATACTTTTATTTAATTTTACATAACAATAACATAGTCCAGCACATAATCTCATAATACATTTTCTAAATCAAACCATAAATATTTATTGTTATTAAAATTTACTTTTATACATAAATAAATACTTAATACATAAAAGTAGCACATAAAAAGCAAAACACATTCATCATTCACAACCTTGTTAATGAAATACTTTTATTTGATTATTGGCAAACAGAACAAATGAAAATATACATAAAAGTAGCACATGAAAAGCAAAGAACATTACAGTTTGAAAATGAAGGTCATTCTCTCTTCTCTTCAAAGTATCATATTTCAATAATACAATAGGAAATACAAACATTTTAGTTTGACTTAGTCAGGATAAGATAGTGTCAAATGGATTTTTATAATTTACTTAACTTAAGGTAAGAATACGAATCATTTATTACTACTGGGGCTAATAAATTATTCTAAGACAGTCACTGGCACACAATCTGGCATAAATATAATCTATGGCAATATATTAGTCTAAATTCATAAATAATATGTCACAAACTACATTTCATTATTAACACACATTCACACATGTATTAAACCATATATTATACATCTCCATATATTTGGTACATAAACGGTCAGATAGTGGTACATAAATGGGTGGTACATAAGAGGACTGGTACATAAAAGGGTGACATTCGATCTAGATCCAAACTGGCCACAATCGCCTTAATGTCTCTTTTACTGTGACACAGTTCATTTAATTTTAAAATAATATAAAGCACTAAAATAGAAAGAAGAAATAATACAAACCAGTAATTTGAGTGAAGACTTTGTAATCAATTTTTTCAAGACAGCTTGGTGATCTGCAAATCCCATGTGATATGTTGATATAGGGTATCATGGTCATTCAATAAGTCGCAAAATGCTCGAATACAATTTCCATAGCAAATGTGACTTAAATTGATAACTAAAAATACCAGTCAAGCTGTCAAGTCTTTAAGCGGGTAAATACGACTTTGTCAAATATTAATGAATTTATATAAAATGTGTAAAATATATATATATATATATATATATATATATATATATATATATATATATATATATATATATATATATATATATATATATATATATATATATATATATAAATTAAAATAAAAGTTAAGAAGAACATGTGTCGAAAAATGCGAAATAAGCCAGATATTTCATTCTGAAGTTGAAAACGATGGTACAGCCGAATTCGCCAGTATGTATACCATACATGTACGATGTGAATTTAAACTTAGTTTAACGGTTTATTTGAATTCCCGCAACGATATCTATTCATACGACACACGAACACTAACTCCGATCCTAATACAAAGACGTTATTGTAACATATTTTATCAATATATTACAAATAAACACATATAAAAAATCGTATATACCCGCTTTAAGATCCAGAAAGTCCTGCATTCACATCGAATATATCCTTCGAATTCAATCCATTGTTGTCATTGGCGGAGATTTAGTTAATAAATAAATCATATATACTAAATGACAGTTTCTAAATAGTCAAACAAGCCGATGTATGCTGTAAGAAGTTTTGACACGAAATTGAACGCGGCCATTGTTGTATGTTTATACACGAACGACAACTCTGCTGGTGAATGTGGGTCGCACTAAAACGCGGACCAATCTGCGGACGATATAGATTGTAAATTATAATCAGGGACCTATATATAGGCCCCTGTTATAATCTATATCGTCCGCAGACTGGTCCGCGTTTTAGTATCTGCCGGAGAATGTAATCAATGCTAATGAGCGAGGTATGCCGATTAGAAAAACTGCGCCATCTCAATCGGACTGGCTCGGTCTTTTACATAGGTCGCCATTGTGAAGAATTTTTGGATGGTATGGTAACTTAGACGATGCTGAATCAGCATCGTCAAAAGCAAAGTCCAGTATTTGCTGTCACTTTATTTATAGATGTGTGTCATTAAGAATTCGAATGATTAATTTTAAGGGTTAATTTTTAACATAACAATAATTAACCTCATAAAACTTTTTTGAAATAATTAAAGATACAGAACAGTGTTTTTTTTCATGCATATGCATAAATGTGGCAACCAGTACGTCCGCACCGATAACTCAAACTCCGCAAGATAAATCTTCTTGACCAGGCCCTTTTTCCTCCACACTTACAATTTCTCCCAAGTCAGTTTATACCACTGCAATTTAGCCAGTATCTAACCACATCACGTGCTACGCCCCAAAGCGGCGCAACTACAAACTCACCAGTGGGTAACCATCTGAATCAGATATCGCCTCCCCACATTGATGCAAATGTGGTTCATTCCATACTAATTATATTGAATATTATCGAAGAAGGACAAAGAAACATTCAATTTAATCAGCTTGACAAAATCGAAATTGCCATTCAAACCATCTCGTGTAAAGTGACACAAGTGGAAGCAAACGTTATAACACTTGAAACGAAGCTTACAAGTGCTGAAAAGTTGATAGTTAAGTATTCGAAATGATGTCCGCTCTAAGCACCAAAATCTGCTAAACAGCTTAAGAACTATGCAAAACGAAAATACACAGTTGTCCGAAAATTTGATAGACCTCCAAGCGCGATCTATGCGCGACAATTAACTCTTATTTAATTTTGAAGCTGAGAAATGCTTTGAATCTAGAAAGTCACATCAATTTTGTGAACAGCAACTACACATAGATGGCCCACCAAGCAAAATCAAAATCGACCGCGCACAGGTTGGTAAATTTGTGCAAGGTAAAAAACGGCAAATTGTGGTAAAATTTAATTTCTACGGCGACAAACTTGAAATTAAAAAATAAAATCAACGAACATCTTCACGTCAGTAGTTACCGTGTAAGTGACCAGTTTCCGAAGGCCATCCAACAGGGCCGACCAAAGCTCGTGCCATACCATATACAAGCCCGAAACGATGGCAAACAGGCGTGGCTACCTTACGTTACGCTCTACGTCGACTGTGAAAAGTACACACATGATCACCCACCACCCGGGCCTGTACCGGAAAAGCCAAGCCATCGGCCACAGGATAATCAATAACCTTCGTCGCGACAACGAAAGTTACGGCACTAATCAACCGCGTATTCATAAAGTAGCCAAACTACCAGAGGCAGCTAAGTATTTGTTAGTGGAATGTTCAAAGCCTGTTATAAATATTAAATAACGGTGACTTTCTTTGTTTTATTAATACCTGTGAAATTCTTATTCTCACGGAAACTTTGAATTTTAGAACAGCCAATATACACGTTCATATTGTTTATTTAGTTCATGCCCCGGCCTAAAATGTAACAAACAGGCAAAGCGAGATAGTTGCGGTGTTGTTGCATATTTCAAGAAGGCATACTCAAATACAATAGAGCTAGTTAACAAAAAATCACAAATTTAAAATTTTGTATTTAAAAGCACAAAAGATTCATACAACCAATGGTTCCAAGTGACTGACTCGCAATATACTAGCCACAAATAATTTGTTAAAGAAAATGAAAATAAGTGACTTAGACAAATGTACTTTCTGTAAAATAGAAACAGAGACCCTTGTCCATTTATTTTGGAGTTGCAATGTCATACAAATGTTTTACATCACATCGCATCTGCTATTAAAAACATTGATAACAATTTTGGTTTTGATTGTAAAACATTTATACTGGGTTCAGTTGGTAACCAATCTGGAAAGTATAACGTTTTATGTCTGGAAATAAAACGCTTTATTTATAACTGTAGACGTAGAATGGTAACTCCTACAATTCATGGTCTCCGAATTAGCTGCAAAATAGCCTCTGCAGTTATACAAAGCAAACATTAAGCCAATAGCTTTAAACGTTTGTGGGAATTAGTCGAATCTTTTTGTTATACTAATTTACCTTCATAATTATTAGTATGTTTGTGTTGTATTTATATAGCATTGGCATACAGTATTGTATTGTAACATGACTGATTGTACTGTAATCTAATTTCTTAGTATTCCAGCAATGTTTTTTATTTAACTGTGCAATACTTATCGGCGAATAAATGATGAACATATAAGGAAAATAGAGCTAGTTTACCGTTATACTAACGGTGTACGTTGAATTAAACTAGAAAAATGTAGAAATTTGTAGAAAACAATATTTTGTATGGGTGTTCTATTTACCTCACAAGGACCTTTCAGAAAAATACCCTTCATACTGCACATATATACAAGGGATACAACTGTAAAAAAATCCCTCACAACACCATATGAAAAAAGCAAAATATTCGCTTCCCAAAAGCAATTGCACCAAATAAACAGTATAACATTTATCTTTCAGAATATAACAAGTTATAAATGTGTAAATAGTTTTGTTTGAAGCGGAAGTTTCATGACAAACTGTAAAATTTTCGAACTTGGACACAGGTGTGCACAACCACTTCGACACATTGTGTTCAATAATTTAATAATACTAAAAAGTTGAGCAAATTTTACCTGGTTTTATAATCCAAGACAAGCCAATTTATAATTCAAAGTAGACAACGTTTACGATGGCATGTAACTGCATATCTGTAAAAACACCGTAAATATTAAATTGTTTACAAGAAATTTAATATTCCAAGAAATAATTCCGCCAAATTGGCAGTGCGGCAATAAAATAAAAACACAAATCAATATCTCAACTGAAAAACATCAAGAAAATGCAGAAGGTATTGAAAATCCTGAATCTGCCTTTACTAAAAAATAAAAAGTAGCGCGTTGTGTCTCCGGTAGCTTCAATTGTTGAATCTGCGTCCAGGTCGGGTTATCAAATATCGGATGAAGATGAAGCATCTAGCCAATGGGTTTGGTTGCTTTAAAAACATGGCCACCAGGGGCGGGGCATTTTTCGTAATATGGCTACATATGGCTATAGTAAAACCTTGTTAACAGTCTAGAGGCCACATTTATTGTCCAATCTTCATGTCATTTGGTCAGAAGATTGGTCTCAATGATATCTTGGATCAGTTCGAAAATAATTGTGTTTGCTTGAAAAAAATGGCTTCCAAGGGGAAGGGCATTTTTCCTTATATGGCTACAGTAAAATCTTGTTAACACTCTAGAGGCCACATTTACCGTCCGATCTTCATGAAACTTGGTCAGAAGATTCATCCCGATAATATCTTGGAAGAGTTTAAAAATGATGCCGGTTGGTTGAAAAACATGGCTGCCAGGGGGCGGGGCATTTTTCCTTATATGGCTTTAGTAAAACCTTGTTAACACTCTAGAGGCCACATTTACTGTCCGATCTTCGTGAAACTTGGTCAGAAGATTTGTCCAAATAATATCTTGTTATCTCAGGTGAGCGACTTTGGGCCTTTCAAGCTCTCCTGTTTAGGAATAAAATTATTTCAAGAAAATAATTCAGATCCTTGTCTTTTATCATTATAATATTTTCGCGTTTGTCGAGCTTTTATATATCGTTTAAATTATTGTGTATATGATGTTGTAAAATGTGTTGCTAATTCATCATGTCATTTATAAATAAATATTTTACTACATAAAATGCGTATTTCTTTTCTGTACATGTGTGTTTTACTCGAATCTGTTTTATAATATTACTATTGGGTATTATGTATGGAGAAAATCATCGAGGAGCAAAACGTCATAGACGACAGTAAACCAAAAAACGCTAGACATGTTAATTTTAAAAACCTGAAGTTGAACGTCGATAATCCAAACTTGCAACAGATGCAGCAAACTGCCAAACAATTGTACGATAACAAATGTTAACATCACTATTTATTTAGAAAAAGCTAAGTTCAAGGTACGTTTTAACAAAATATCGGCCTTTATTTAATTATATTTTGTGTTTAAAAAGCACTTTTTATATCGATTCCAAATGTAAACTTATAAACTTGATAATGTGTAAAAAGGCATTTTAATTGTTTATAAAATAAACACATTTCTCATTTATGTTTTACAAATTTGTTTGAACGCCCAAGTGTTTCAGCCAGTCGAATAATGTATGTGTAATTTAAATACATTAAATAACTTGTAATTTATATTTTAATCCGTATAATATAAAATGGATTAAGTCAAACCTTCAGGGGGTAAATCGAATTTTCTAATATGATCATGGGATAAAATGCAAAACGTAAACGTTACACGTATATATGAGCTGTGCTCTGTGAAAATGGGATTTAATGCATATGCGAAAAGTGTGTATGATATTTTCTGTTTACAGAAACCTGTGCCGACTTCACAGGCTAATCTGAGACGACTCTTAACGCACGTGCCTTAAATCCCCTTTTCACAGAACACGGCCCATATAAATTATGAGTATTATAAACACACTTTGAGAAAGATTTAAACACAATTTAAAGACAAAAAGTTTACTGAACAAATAGCACGAAACCCACTATCTGTTCAAAAAACTACTGTTTGGAAACGTAAAGCTTCATATGTTATTTCTGTCAAGGAACATTCCAGTCTTAATAATAATAATTATTATTATTATCATACCGGATTTATATAACGCCCTTTTCATGCAAGAATGCACGTTCAAAGGCGCTTAAATAGTAAATCATAATAATGAAGACCATATATAGGAATTAAGTACTTGTATTTATTTTCCCTTTTTTACAATTTAATATCTAACACATAAATGTACATTTCATTTGTATGCAGTTTGGTTTAGCTGCTAAATGTTTCATTCATTGATGTAGTGATAGTTATTTATTAACTTCCCTGTTGTAACAATCCAACTTGCACCGGCAATACTTGACAAAATACACTTTGTTCTGCAACAATTGTCCTCATACGCAAATGATTCTTTTCTAAGGAAATATTCAGCAACAAAATGTGTTTGACGTTTTGACAGTAACATCTTGATGTTTCTACGTGTAAATTAATAGTTTTGAACAGAAAACATTAATCACGTTTGTATATTTAGATTTGATACACGCTATCTAAATTGGTTAACACACTCTCTAAAAAATCAATGTCAGGCAAGCAATTATTATATCAAATGAAGCATAACATATTAACTAGTATTGATATGGAGTGTTGGTGATGGTTTGTCATTGGTATTAACCCATTTATGCCTAGCGTCTAGGAAAAAGGCCTTGGCAAACAGCGTAGACCCAGATGAGACGCCGCATGATGCTTGCTTAAAGGAATTTTTGTAAGAAATATTATAAATATAGAAATAAATATACTAGACATCCCTAATTTTGGAAATAAATTGAGTCCATGAGGCATAAATGGGTTAATTTACCGCTCTCGCATTACGACCCTTGTCTTTTCTTATCAAAGATCATACCGCAATGTCCTTGGAAAACGGGACTTTTTAACTGTCGAATTACATCTAGATAATCGTTTGCATTTCGCACAGGCATATTTGGGTCGACACTATGGCAAATGCGCACATACATTGAGCCCAGTTTTTCCAGAGCGGGGCTTATATGGAAACTATATGTTACTTTGAATTGTGTCAATTCAAAATCAAAACGTGAATGGCCAATATGAATGGCATTATAGTTATCCTATAGAAAATAATTCTTATATACCGAAAGGCCTAGTAAAAGGGATCTCTGGTATATTCATAAGAGTCGAATAATACATAAAGTATGCAAATGACATTAAGCCTTAAACGTAAGCAAATGGTGCAAAAGATGAGTGCTTAAGCATAAATTGTAGCGTAATTCATAAGTCACTATGGTTATAACACCAGTGAAAATTGTTAAATTAAAAAGGACACAAAATTTCGGGGATATACGATGTTGCCAAGTCATCGATTAAGAAGCACTACGGTTCGGCACAACAAACAATGAGCCGTGCTCTGTGAAAAGGGGATTAAATGCACGTGCGTAATGTGTCGTCCCAGATGTGCAGTCCGCATAGGCTAATCAGGGACGACACTTTCCGCTTATACTAGATTTTTGCTGAGAAGATACTTTCTTTAAACAGAAATTATCATACAATCTGTGTAATCTTAATAATATCGAGGATGTATATAACTCTGTTCTAAAATGCTCTTATTATCCTGAAGTAAGGAAATAATAAAATCCCAACGTATTATAGATCATGTCCAAATATGCTCAAGTTCACGGAACATTAATAGCTTTTATAAAAACGTGTTAAGAAAACTAGCAGTGTACAGCTTAAAATGCTTTAAACACGAGCAAATGTGGTGTATATGTAGTCTCATATAATTGTATCGTTCCACTATAACACCTTACAGAATAATGTAATGATTGCTGCGATGACTAAACTACATTTGACAATATGTGATCACATATATTTACCATTTACCGCATCCGTTTTACTCTCTCACATAACTTGTCCATTTCTTGTTTTGTAAACGTTCTTTGAAATGATGTATGTATGCTGGTATTTTACATACATGATACATGTACATGTAAAGGACGAGGGAGCTGTATATGATTAAGTCTAAACTATTTTTTTTTGTTATGTTCAGTAATTGACCTTCAAATAAAATAATTATGTTTCATAAATGGATTGATTAAATGCAATAATTTTGAATATCTAGAAAGAAAAACACTGAAGACTACATTAACAAAAAACCAATTGCTGGAATTTATTAAGTTTCACGTTTGATCTGTGTGTTGCCTTGTTATGACTATTTTAATGTCCCCACTTTCAGAGATGACAATACATATCAATCAGTCAATACTAATATACCATTCCACGTGCATTTGAACCTGTTCACACAGTAATTTTCGTGCAATTCTCCTCTACCAGCTTAGTTATGGTCTTTGTAGGTAAACACTGACATGATTTATGGGCCAGTCACGGTGCACAGCGTTGCCATAGCGCTTGTGCGGCATTTTACAATTCAGTCAGAGCGCTGGTTGGTCGCCACAAAAAATATGACAAAAAAAAACAACAAGTAAATACGTATTCTATGACGCACTCTCACCATCCTCACAACGTCCTGCTCGCGTTCTGACAACAATCACTACAGCGTCTCTACAGAGTTCATTGCGTGCTCGCCGTGCACATGAAGTTGCTTCAACATGCGCATTCGAAGGTCACTTTGCTGGTTAATCTGGAGCCTGAGTCATAGACACTCCTTACCCTTAAAGCGCTGGCACCCAACCGCAAAAGAAGCCGAAAGTTTCCACACCGTTGCTATGGCGTATCCACAGAGCTCTCTTACGCACCGTGAACATGCCGAACCACGTGGGAATTTTTAAATATGGTCAAAATAATCGCCACAACATCGCGTTTCAAGCGAGTACAAGACGCCCTCAAGTAAGTAAGGCTCGAATGGTCATTGTCGGCTCGGGAACTACTTACATGTACCCCAGGTACTCTTAAGTATTCTTAAATGTACACCGGGTACGGAGAATATACTAACACGCACCCGGCCAATTTAGACTGTACCCGAGTTTAATTCCCGCATAAATACGATGTCGTTAAACGCGCTATAAAATACGAAAAAATCTCTTTTAAAAATAATCTCAAAATGCTTTTTTGAGCAGGGGTTTGATAATTTTGGCCATTTTACAGAATAATGATATAAATATGAACATTACAAAACAATGTAAGCCGACAAAGACCTTTTTAGCGTTAGAATCCCCGTACCCGGAGTACATTTTAGTATACTTAAGAGTACCCGGGTTACATTTAAGTAGTACCCGAGCCGACAAATACCAATTGAGCGTAAGTAATGCGTCGCTGGCGACTGTATAGCGCGCACATTGACGTTCTGACAGATTTTTGGACGCGAATAAGATGCGCCCTCAGTTTGGCACGACTAGCGACAATACGCTCAGTGTGATTGGGGTTTTACTTTCTCCGCACGTGTCACACAACTTTAACCAGCTGAAGTGATGAAACTGATTATTCATATTGATCATCCTGTGTACGTAGTCGCCTCAGTATTTATATAAATTTATTAATTTACTACAGTTTTGAACAAAAACAGAAGCATTGATAGATAGACTGTTTTGGTTCAGTTTTATGACACAATGCCATGTGTATCTTGAAAACAGATCTGAGTTTATTGGAGTCTGAGGATCCATTTAGTATTGCACACTTTGCTAATGATTATTGTGTTTCGGAGTTGTAGGCATCAGTTTGAATTAAGTTTTTCATGAACTAGAGGTTACTTATAAT